>NC_092767.1:72561827-72631021 GCF_047496795.1 Chiloscyllium punctatum
GAAACTAAACTGAAAATTCCTGCAAGAGCTGAGGGGGTTGGGGGGGGGGGGGGGGGGGGGGGCGGGAAACCGTTTCACCCGTCCTGCCCCTGACAGTGGGAATGGGGGGGGGGAAAGAGGGTCAGCCGTCCTGCCCTGACAGTGGGGAATGAGGGGAGGGACAAGAGGGTCAGCCGTCCTGCCCTGACAGTGGGGAATGAGGGGGGGAGGAAAGAGGGTCAGCCGTCCTGCCCCTGACAGTGGGGAATGAGGGGGCGGGGGGGGGGATGGTCAGCCGTCCTGCCCCTGACGGTGGGGAATGAGGGGGGGGGGGGGGGGGGAGAAAGGGTCAGACATCCTGCCCCTGACGGTGGTGGGTTAGGTGGGAGCGGGGGAGATCAGAAATGGAAGCCAGTGACAGCCGGAAAAGATCGATGGTTCTGGGGTGGGGGGGGGGGGGGGGGGGGGTGCCTCACCTATGATCCTGTCACGGAATCCGGGAGGCTGAGACACGGAGAAAGGAACGCTCCGTTTACCGCTTGATGCCGGGGGGGGGGGGGGGGTGGGAGCTCTGGGGTAAGAAGTTGGTGGGCTGGGGTGGGGGGGAAACGTTACAGACGGAGACGGAACCTGGAATCTCCCCCCTCGCCGGTGAGTTCTTTTTGGGGGGGGGGGGGGGGAATGGTCGCCCCGTCTCTGGGGTCCTAGAGCTTTAATTCACTGGTGATTTTGGTCACAATATTCCGAAAGGATAAGAAAGTTCCCGACGTCCTCTTGAAGCGCACGCCATTTACGGAGAGACTCGGCAGCCGACACACCTCGATCTCCCACTGGACAAAGTGTTCGCTGGCCTCTCGGCCGTGTGAGCACGCTAAGAGGAAAGGTTCGTGTTGCTGGTACACACAGCCATTCTTAGCCAGGACCTTACAGATCAGGTTAATCATCTCCCGTGGGTCCTGCGAACTGGTGATTTTTATATTCCAGGTAAGTCTGATCGACCTGGGCTTGGTTTCTTTCTGATTCCAAGATACATTGCAACTGAGCGAGAGGGAGGGACAAAAACGAAAACACAGGCGCCAATCAGTTCGATCCTAGGGGTCACCACGCCCTCCAGCCAGTCAGCACCTGGGTCACGATGCCCACCACTGCATCCCTCTGCTGTGAGAGGAGGCCTGGCTTTTACGCTCCCCACCCCCACCCCCCCCCCCCCCCCCCACCACAACAACCCCCTCCCCTGAGTGTACGGGCACCTCCGCCCGGATACAGCCAACAGCTCCCTCCGAGAGACAGTGGTCTGACCCACTGTCTCCACCCACTCACCCATTCGCCCCGACCTGGGAACCAGCCACAGTGATGCTGCGTGTCACACTGTCTTCAGCAGAATTGTACGCTCACCTGGGCCAGAGCTCAGCTTACACAGAGAGGGCCCGTCTGACTCTTCTGAACTGAAGGTAAGGCTCCCTCAACCCTTTTGAATAAAGGGTAAGGCTCCCTCAACAGAGTAAGCCTCCCTCTACACTGTCCCTCCATCAAACACTCCCAGGACAGGGACAGCACGCGGTTAGATACAGAGTAAAGCTCCCTCTACACTGTCCCCATCAAACACTCCCAGGACAGGGATAGCACGGGGTTAGATACAGAGTAAAGCTCCCTCTACACTGTCCCCATCAAACACTCCCAGGACAGGGACAGCACGTGGTTAGATACAGAGTAAAGCTCCCTCTACACTGTCCCACCAAGCAGCACTCGGTGAGAGATGTGAAGTGACCATTGCTTCTCCCTCTGGCCTTGCGGTAACCCTCTCCCTCCTCCACCCCACTCCGCAGTGGTCACCATTGATACATGCCCCGAGTAATCGCCCATGGTTAACGTGACCGCCCACTCCTCACCTTGTGACCTCAGATCTCCAGTTTCTCTCAGGTTCGTCTGCGACCCTCAACGAGAAAAAGAGACAATTGGAAATTAGTACCACGGTAACCAGCAGGGTGGGGGGGGATGGTTGGGGTGGGGGTGGGGGGGGGAGAAGAAATGGCTGGTCGTTGGGATGGATGGACCAACTACATGCGGGGGGCCTCACTGAGCGTCTGCAGCACCGAAACTGCCGTTCAGCCCGACCTATCCATGCTGGGACTGATGCTCCTCCCACACCCCATCTTTGCACACAGTGTCAGGTGTCCCTCCCATTCCTCCCCACCCTCGCCTGTCAACCCTATCTCCCTCGTCATTGTGCCATTCGTTTCAGCCAACCCTGCCAGGCAGAAATGGTGGCCAAACTGGTCACCAACGAGAGCCGTTGAGTCAGATGGCCATGGGCTCAATCCAGAGAATAAGCAATCATCAGGACAGCATTGCAAGAGTGCCCAATCTCAAAAGGGAACAATAATTTATATCGTGTGAGAAGTGGGTGCTGATTGGGAGAAGAGTCCGCTTGTAACCAGACTCCACCTGCCAACCAATCAGCACCCAGTGTTTGCACATTATTAAATTGTTGCTCCCTTTCAGCTTTGGCATTCTTGCAATGCTGTCCTGATATGGGATGCTCAGACAGTGCCCACCTTGACTTCACAGCCATCCAGGCCAACATGGCACCAAGGCAGCCCTGCCCTGTTGTAGGTGGCATCTTTCAGAGGAGCCCTTCAATGATGGCACCCCCGCCCCATGCCCTCTCGAACGGATACAAAAGATGCTGCTGCCGAGACTCCAAAACAGCAACGGAGGAGATCTTCCAGCAGGAGCTGCTCAGTATTTTGGGTACGAGCAACAGAATGCATTTTGCGGGATCTTTCTGTGCACCAAGTGGCTGCCCCTCCCCCTTTCCTGATATTACAACTTTTCTGGTTCCTTCAGCATCGCTGTGAGGTCAAAGTGTAGACTGTTGGAGCTTCCTATATTGCCTGCATCAGGACAGCATTGCAAGAATGCCAAAGCTAAAAGGGAGCACCAATTTATACCGTGAGAGGGGTGGGTGCTGATTGGTAAAAGAGTCCACTTGTAACCAATCAGCACCCAGTTCCCATGTGGTACAAACTGATGTTCCCTTTAAGCTTTGGCATTCTTGCATTTCTGTCCTGATGTGGGCAATACAGGAAGTCTACACCTTGACCAGGTGAAATGAGGTCCAGTGAAATTGTAATATTGGGGGGGGCGCACAAACTGCTGCACAGCAAGATCCCAGTGTTTGTGTACTATAAATTGTTGCTCCCTTTCAGATTTGATATTCTTGCATGTGTCCTGATGGAGTGCATGACAAAAAATCCTCAACAGGTTGGGTGGATGGGAGTGAGGCGCTTAGGGGTTCAGTGGACAGTCTCTAGGCCGTTGCCTATCCCCCAACCCATGCTTGGGATGCCACCCTGCCACCACTGCCTGAGCACGCCAGCCTGAATGGGGTGGCAGAGGTGGAAGTTCCAAACTGAAACATGCGAGGCCCGCTTCGCTCTCCACAGATGCTGCCCGGCCTGTGGACTGCTTCCAGAACCTTCCGTTCAGAATTCAGATTTGGAGCCTCTGTGGTTTTGCTCAGTCTTGAGCTTCCTGTATTGCCTGCATCAGGACCGCATTGCAAGAGTGCCAAAGCTCAAAGGGAACATCAATGTATGCCGCGAGAGAAGTAGGTGCTGTTTGCTTGGCAGGTGGACTCTTTGACCAATCGGCACCAACTTCTCACGCGGTACACATTGATGGAAACAACCATGTCTCACAACTAACACCCAATGGTCAGGTCACTACCTGATGACTGTCTGTTGGAGCTTCCTACACATGGACTGGTCAATCCTGATTCCTATCCACCAGCATTGACCACACTTCAAAAGGAGTAATTCACTGGCCCTTAGGGAGGTTTTGAAAGGTGCTACACAAATGTGAAACCTCTGCAGTTCACAGGCTCGGAATACTGCAGCGAGTAACTCACCCCCTGACGCCCCAAAGCCTCTCCACCATCTATAAGTCAGGAGTGTGAGGGAATACTCCCCACTTGCCCCTGGATGGGGGCAGCTCCAACAACACTCAAGGAGCTCATCACCATCCAGGATAAAGAAGCCCCCGCTTGATTGGCCCCACATCCACAAACACCCACTCCCTCCCCCGCCGACGCTCAGTAGCAACACTGTGTACCATCTACAAGATGCACAGCAGATGTTCACCAAAGATTCTCAGACAGCACCTTCCAAACCCACGACCATTTCCATCTGGAAGGACAAGGGCAGCAGATACATGGGAACACCACCTCCTGCAAGTTCCCCTCCACTCACCATCCTGACTTGGAAATATATCTCCATTCCTTCAGTGTCGCTGGGTCAAAATCCCGGAATTCCCTCCGAGGGACATTGTGGGTCAACCCACAGCACATGGACTGCAGCGGTTCAAGAAGGCAGCTCACCCCCACCTTCTCAAGGGGTCAATTAGGGACGGGGTGAGTAAATGCCATGTCCAGCCAGCGACGCCCACGTTGCCCCAGTGAACGTCAGTGCCACTTGGGTTGACTCCACAGTGTGAAACATTAGCTTGCTCAGGAGCAGAGGGAGCTGGTCAGACCGAGATGCAAGGAGGACAGAAAAAGAGGGAAGAGAAGGAAAAACAGCGGCGTCCAGAAGGTGGGAGGAGGGGACTCAGGAGAGGCTGCCCTCTCCTCCCCCCCCCCCCACCCCACCGGCCTGAGACACCCCCAGAATCAGAAACAAGGGAACCACCCAGTCCCAGGCCCCATCCCACCCCTCCCATTCCTCAGTAGTGGTTGGTAACCACCCTCCCCCCACCCTACTCCAGGGATTGCCCAGGGAGTCTCTGCGAGTTAGAGATTATTTTCCCAGATACCCACTGGGCCCAGGACATGGAGGTGAAAATCTGTGACCCATAAATCTCTGGGCCAGTCTGGGAGGGGTTTAAGACCACGTGATATAGGAACAGACTGAGGCCATTCGGCCCATCCAGTCCGCTCTGTCACTAGATCATGGCTAATGTGTTTCTCAACCCCGTTCTCCCGCCTTGTCCCCATCTCCTGCTGACCAATCAAGAACCTATCCATCTCTGTCTTAAAGACACTCAATAGCTTGCCCTCCAATGCTCTCTGCAATGAGTCACACCGATTCCCCACCCTCCGGCTGAACAAATTCCTCATCATCTCAGTTCTAAAGGGTCATCCCTGGACGTTGAGGCTGTGCCCTCAGGTCCTAGTCTCCCCTATGAGGGCAAACATCTTCTCCATGTCCACTCCCTTCAGGGCACTCAGGGTTCTGAGTGTCTCAGGCTGCTGCCTTCGTAGGCACCAGGAGGGAGAAGAGAGAGGCTTTCCCCATTTACAGCGCAGAGTCTGGGCACTGGGCCTCACCTGGTTTGGGGAGCAGGTGCAAAGGTCAAGCTTCTGCCCTATGACCCTCAACCCTGCCCACACTTAGACATATCTCCCTCTCTGGAGACCGCCTCTGACCCCCCTTCCTCTCAAAGTGAGGTGCCTGTGTCTCTAGCCAATGGAGTGACAGGGTTCAGTTGTAGACAGCTCCGCCCCACCCCACCCCGCAAAAAAAAACCCATCCAATCGGACAACTTTGAGATAACCGAGAGGTGACCCCCTAACCCTACGGCATGGACCGTTTCGGACTAACCTCCCTGGCACAAGGTGGCTTTCCTTAACTGCTGGGACCCGGGGGTGACCCCCACCCATCTCACACCCCTTTGCCCACAGTCCCGGTGGCTTCCTGCCTCTCACCCCCTCCCCCAACCAGGCTCCCCGTCCTCTCTACACCATGTCCCCATTCTCTGTCCCCACCCCCTCACCCCACCCCCTCCAAGCTCCAAATGTTGCCCTGGTGACCGCTCGGCTACGTGTCCCGTCACCTCCTCCTGGATTGGCCGCTGGACGAGAGGGTGATGGAGGAAGACTTACTAACAGTCTTGGGTCCCTGGGGGAGGAGATTGCCTGGTACACTTTTGTTGGCACCCTGCCGTTTAGATGGGTCAATAGTGACCCTACAGAAGGAAAGACAAGAGGCAAGAGTTAGACAGCAGGAAGCAGAAGCAAACAAGAGCGAGAAGTTTTGTCTCGTCACCCCCCTATACCCCACCCCCACCACTCCCCTCAAAGAAATATTGACTTCCTCACTGGTGCCTTAGATACTGCCCTCTCCAGAGAACATGAAACTGTGTGGTAAATGGTCACAGAAATACTTACAATACCCCCTTTACCAGCCTCTTAGGTGTTTCTCTCTCTCTCTCTCTCTCTCGCAAACAGAAGCTTGGAATACTTAGAATCCCTACAGTGTCAAACTGGCCATTCGCCCCAACAAGTCCCTCCAGACCCATTCCCCTATTGCTCTACATTTACCCCTCACTAATGCACCTAACCGACACATCCCTGAACACCTTGGGCAAGCTTAGATAACTCTCTGTTCATTAAACACATCCCCGAGTAAGTCTTGCGTCTCTTGGCTCAGTCACAGAGTAATGTGGGGCGGAAACAGGCCCTTCGGCCCTCACTGGTCCATGTCGACCCTGGTGCCCACTCAGCTGGTTCCAATTGCCTGCTTTTGGTCCATATCCCTTCCTATTCATATACCCATCCAGATGCCTTTTAAATGCTGTAATTGTACCAGCCTCCATCACTTCCTCTGGCAGCTCATTCCATAGACGTACCACCCTCTGTGTGAAAAAGTTGCTCCTCAGGTCCTTTTTAAAGTCTCCCCCCTGCCCCTCACTTTAAACCTATGTCCTCTAGTTTTCAATTCCACATCCCTGGGGAAAAAAGGATTATCTCTATTCATCGTATCTATGATTTTATACACCTCAATAGGAATCATAGAATCCCTACAGTGTGGAAACAGACCCTTCGTCTCAACAAGTCCACACCAACCCTCCAAAGAGTAACCCACCCAGACCTATTCCCCTACCCTATGACTCTGTATTTCTCTCTGACTAATGCACATAACCTGCACATCCCTGTACACTATGGGACAATTTAGCATGGTCAATCCACCCTAACCTGCACATCTTTGGACTGTGGGAAGAAACCGGAGCCCCTGGAGGAAACCCACACAGACACGGGGAGAACATGCAAACTCCACACAGACAGTCACCCGAGGGTGGAATTGAACCCAGGTCTCTGGCGCTGTGAAGCAGCAGAGCTAACCACTGAGCCACCGTGTCAGCCCCCTATTCTCCAACGTTCCAAGAAATAAAATTCTGTCTCGACCGACCTCTCCTCATAACTCAGAGGTAGGGGCACTACCACTGTGACACAAGAGCGACACACTGAAGTGCACTGGGAGGCCATTTTGAGGCGTCAGGCCTTCCCTGGCTCCCCTTTCTCCTCACGTTGGAGTGCCTCCTGACTCTGTTTGAACAGCGACACAACATTGTTCTCATTCCAAGTTAGGGGGCCCTCACTCAATGTCGCAAGCCCCCTCCCCCCCCTCCCTCCGACCAGTTTCACTCGCAGACACGAATGTTGCGTGATCGAGGCGGATCGCAAACTGACTCAGCTTTCCCGACCCCGGGCCTCACACGCGGGAGGACCCCCCTGCGATGCGCACTCCTTCCTCGAAGGAACCCGAGCCTACCCTGGCCCTGCGGCCTCAGTCGGTAGCGGCTGGAGTGGGATCAGCCAGGTGGACCTCTCAGCATTGGAGCTCCCCGATGGAAGCTGGCCCAATCAGGGGGCCCAGGCTGACAGACACAAACATAAGCTCATAAGAAACAGGAGCGGAACTTGACCATTCGGCCCGTCGAGTCTGCTCCGCCATGGCTGACGTGCTCCTTAGCCCCATTTTCCTGCCTTCTCTCCATAGCCCCTCAACCCATTACCAATTAAAACTCTGTCTAACTCCTCCTTAAAATGACTCGCTGTCCCAGCATCCACCTCACTTTGGGGGAGCCAGTTCCACAGATTCACAACCCTTTGGGAGAAGTACCCCTCATCCGAAGACTATGCCCTCTGGTCCGAGAATGCTCCATGAGAGGAGGCATGCCTATTTATCCACACCTTTTATCATCTGGAATACCTCACTTTGATCTTCGCCCTCAAACAGGAATAGTAGGGTTTCTGCTCACTCTGGGACATGTCCCTATCAGCATCAGGGACTCTCCACAGGTAAATCAAGGGTGGGGGGGCTACCAGCTTCTGTGGAGTTTCTAAGGGAAAGGTCCACTGTAGGTTTTTGGGGGAAATGATCGTGTAGTGGTCTCGTAATCCAGAGGCCCCAGGGTGATCCTTGAGGGCGGTTATGGATTCAAAGCAGACTGACAGAACTTAAAAAATAAATTCACAAATCTGGATTTGGAAGCTAGTCTCAGTGACGGGTTACAAGAATAATATCCGGACCTCGAGAGGTTAAATTATGAGGTTAAAAATCACACAACACCAGGTTATAGTCCAACAGATTTAATTGAAAGCACTAGCCTTTATCACGTGGTAGTGCTATAAATTCTGTGTGTTAGGACTGAGCCCTCCACTATCACCTGATGAAGGAGCGTCGCTCCGAAAGCTAGTGCTTCCAATTAAACCTGTTGGACTCTAACCTGGTGTTGTGTGATTTTTAACTTTGTACACCCCAGTCCAACACCGGCATCTCCAAATCTTAAATTATGAGATTATACTAATGAGGCCTGTTTCGTCTAGAATTTTCAAAGGTTAAGGGATGATCTAATCAAAGTCTTTAAGATATTTATAGAGAGAACTTGAACAGGCTGGGGCTGTTTTCTCTGGAGTGTCGGAGGCTGAGGGGTGACTTTATACAGGTTTATAAAATCATGAGGGGCATGGATAGGATAAATAGACAAAGTCTTTTCCCTGGGGTGGGGGAGTCCAGAACTAGAGGTTTAGGGTGAGAGGGGAAAAAATAAAGAGACCGAAGGGGCAACTTTTTCAGCAAGGGTGGTGCGTGTATGGAATGAGTTGCCAGAGGAAGTGGTGGAGGCTGGTACAATTACAACATTTAAAAGGCATCTGGATGGGTATATGAATAGGAAGGGTTTGGAGGGATATGGGCAAATGGGATTAGATTAATTTAGGATATCTGGTCAGTATGGATGAGTTAGGCCGTAGGGTCTGTTTCTGTGCTGTACATCTCTAAGACACGATCAGCAGGAAAAGACAAGGTAGATAAAGATAAACTATTTCCACTGGTTGGGGAGTCTAGAACGAGGGGGATAGTCTGAGAACGAGGGCCAGACCGTTCAGGAGAGACGTTAGGAAGCACTTTGGTACACAAAGGGTGGGAGAAGGTTGGAACTCCCTTCCACAAACAGCAGTGGGTGCTGGATCAGTTGTTAAATTTAAAATCTGAGAGAAATATTTTTGTTGTGAAGTAAAGGGATACGGGCCAAAGGCAGGTCTGTTGTGTTAGGTCACAGAACAGGCTGGAGGGGGCTGAATGGCCTGCTTCTGTTCCTGCAATGGTGAGGACAATGGTCATGAATTCACTAATCTGGTTCATTAACAGCTCTTAACAAAGGAAGCCTCACTCAGGTCGGATCTATACGTGACTCCAGACCAACGTGTCCTCTGAAACCTGACGAGCAAGCCACCTGACGAACAAGGGCAATTAGGGGCGGGGCAGAGCAGGCTTCGGCCAATTGCAATCCACAGAGGGGAGATACCATGGCTGTGGGCCTCCTATCTGCAGACAATGAGATTCAGACAAATTAATTTTAATTTTACTAAAGTCACTCGTTTCCATGTCTTTGGTTAAAGCCACACTGGACGATACCCTTCTGAACAGAAACGGACATTAACAACTAAACTACAAACCAACGACAAAATGGAACTTGCAGAAGGCGAAACGGGAATTTACTAAAATCAAAAATAACATTCTCGGAGGTGCCGGCGCGCTCCAGTCTTTGGGGGAGGGGGTGTGTGTCAAAAAGATTCTGTTGTAGGTCGAGTTCCCTCATACCCTTTATTGGAGGGGTGGCATCTGTCTTCCTTACCCAGGCCTGCAGATGCTGGAGATTAGAGTCTAGAATGTGTTGCTGGAAAAGCACAGCAGGTCAGGCAGCATCCGAGGTGCAGGAGAATCGACGTTTCATTCCTGATGAAGGGCTTTTGCCTGAAACGTCAATTCTCCTGCTCCTCGGAAGGTGCCTGACCTGCTGTGCTTTTCCAGCACCACACTCTCTCGACTGCCGTCCTTACCCGGTCTGTCCTACACATGACTCTAGACCCCCTAGCGATGGGGTCGACTCTTAAGCTGCCCTCTGGGGCAAAATACGCTGTCCCGACCTGATCCCACGATTGAAGTGAAAGGTAACCGCAGTCGCCATATTGTTGATGGATGGCAAGACTGGCTGGTAGCTGGGGTGGAGTCGTCACTTGGAGGGGAATGGGGGGGAGCAGGGAAGGCAGAGAAAGAGAGACAGAGAGAGAGAAAAGGCACCTCAACCCCTTCCAACCACTCACCCCCACTCTCATACCCCACACTCCCCCCCACCCCAACCACCAACCCAACCCCCAAAGCCATTCCCTGGGCATTGCTACCATGACCTCACCCCACTCCCCCCAGCCCCTCCCCAGTCCCTTTCCCCTCTTACCTTCTGGTCAACTTTGAGGTGAGTTTGGAGAAAAGGTTTGAGGAGGCCCGGCTCCGGGTCTGGGGCAAAGGCGTGGCGTCGGGTGAGAGGGTGGGCGAGGTGGGTGAGCTGCTGTTCTGAGCCGCCCCCCGTCGGTCCCTCAACTGCCCCCCGTGGAAAGTGCTCCGGCTGGAGGTGCCCCTCGGGAACCGTGTGCGGTCGGTGGAGGCCGCGATACTGTGGGTGGAGGGCGAGGCCGGAGTGGTGCGGGTCATCGCCGAGCTGTGAGGGGGGGGGGGGGGAGAACATAGCCGAAAGTTACAAACACACACACACACACACACACAAAATCAACAGAGAGAGAGCAACGTCGAAGGGGGAGAGAATGGCGCTCGCAAGTCAGGAACCCGGGCTCCGCTGGTGACCCTGTGACCTCTGACCCTCGCCCCGAGGAGGTGACGGTTACAAGCGCGCTGCCGTGGGGCAACAAGAACTTGCATTCACAGAACGCCTGGGACGTCCCCAGGTGCATCCAAAGAGCAGCTGAGAAATGTGGCACCATAAGGAGACTCTGGGACAAGGGGACACCAACAGCTCAGCTCAAATGGGGATCTTTTCATAGATTCCCCACCGTGCGGAAACAGACCCTTTGGCCCAACAAGTCCTTACCAACCCTCTGAAGAGTAACCCAGCCAGACACGTTCCCCTGCCCTATTACTCTACACTTACCCCAGACTAATACACCTAACCTGCACATCCCTGGGCACTATGGGGCAATTTAGCATGGCCAATCCACCCTAACCTGCACATCCCTGGGCACTATGGGACAGTTTAGCACAGCCAATCCACCCTAACCTGCACACCCCTGGGCACTATGGGACAGTTTAGCACGGTCTATCCATCCTAACCTGCACATCCCTGGGCACTATGGGGCAATTTAGCACGGTCTATCCATCCTAACCTGCACATCCCTGGGCACTATGGGGCAATTTAACATGGCCAATCCACCCTAAGCTGCACATCTTTGGAGTGAGAGGGGAAACCTGAGCATCTTGAGGAAACCCACGCAGACACTGGGAGAATGTGCAAACTCCACACAGTCACCCGAGGCTGGACTTGAACCCAGGTCCCTGGCACTGTGAGGCAGTAGTGTTAACCACTGTGCCCCCCCCCCCAAACACATGGCAGATAAGAGTCCAATGTGAAGTTACATATTTTCAGTATGAAAAGCAGAAAGGAAGAGATTATTGAGATGGTGATGTTTTGCAAAGTTCTGAAGCAGAGCCCGAAATATGAACACTCTATATCTCTCCCCACAGATGCTGAGTTTTTCCAGCAATTTCTGTTCTGGTGCATGATTCATTGGGAAGTTTGGATGTACACCACTCAATGGAAGTAGACAGGCAGGTGCAGTAAGTGAGGAGGAGAAAGGCCAATAGTAGACTGGCCTTCACTGCAAGAGACATCGAATTCAGAGGAAGGGATATCTTCCTGCAGTTATACAGAGAGGGGTGTGTGGTGCTGGAGAAGCACAGCAGATCAGGCAGCATCCGAGGAGCAGGAGAGTCAACATTTCGGGCATAAGCCCTTTGTCGGGAATTGTACGTCATGCAGTTATACAGGGCCTGAGTGAGACCACGCCTTGTGGACAGTTACTTCAGACAGCCCTTCCCCGCCACAGAGGGAGTGCAGTGGTTCATTGGGCAGATACACCATTCATACCAGGGACAGGGCTATTAAGAGAGATTGGGCTTTCAGTCACTGGTGTCTAGCAGGATAATATGGGACCTGATTCAATTGGATGAAATTCTAACAGGGCTGGACAGACCAGATACAAGGAGGAGATTTCCCCACGGGTGGGGAGGCCAGGATCATGAGATAAAGTCCTAGGATACGGTGTGGACCAATTCAGGACTGGGATGAGGAATAATTTCTACACTCAAGAGGTGGTGAACCTGCAGATAATGGACAGCTTTCGGTTGTCCTTTTCAATTTCACAATTTGACAATTTCACAAGGATTTGAACCTGGAATCTGAGAGAAGCTGTCTCAGTCTCACATTTATCACTGGATTAATGACCTTGGCCGGGAAAGGTTGCAACTATTTTGAATCAAATTCCTTTCGCCCTGATCAGCAGGGTAAGGGTCACTCACTGTGTAATTGTACAGGGTCAGTGTTTATTCAGCAGGGTAAGGGTCACTCCCTGTGTAATTGTACAGGGTCAGGGTTTATTCAGCAGGGTAAGCGTCACTCACTGTGTAACCGTACAGGGTCAGGGTTTATTCAGTAGGGTAAGGGTCACTCCCTGTGTAATTGTACAGGGTCAGGGTTTATTCAGCAGGGTAAGGGTCACTCACTGTGTAACCGTACAGAGTCAGTGTTTATTCAGCAGGGTAAGGGTCACTCACTGTGTAACTGTACAGAGTCAGTGTTTATTCAGCAGGGTAAGGGTCACTCACTGTGTAACCGTACAGAGTCAGTGTTTATTCAGCAAGGTAAGGGTCACTCCCTGTGTAACCGTACAGAGTCAGTGTTTATTCAGCAGGGTAAGGGTCACTCACTGTGTAACCGTACAGAGTCAGGGTTTATTCAGTAGGGTAAGAGTCACTCATTGTGTACCCGTACAGAGTCAGTGTTTATTCAGCAGGGTAAGGGTCACTCCCTGTGTAACCGTACAGAGTCAGTGTTTATTCAGCAGGGTAAGGGTCACTCCCTGTGTAACCGTACAGAGTCAGGGTTTATTCAGTAGGGTAAGAGTCACTCATTGTGTACCCGTACAGAGTCAGTGTTTATTCAGCAGGGTAAGGGTCACTCCCTGTGTAACCGTACAGAGTCAGTGTTTATTCAGCAGGGTAAGGGTCACTCCCTGTGTAACCGTACAGAGTCAGGGTTTATTCAGCAGGGTAAGGGTCACTCGCTGTGTTACCACACAGGGTCAGGGATTATCCAGAAAGCGTGAAGCTGCTGAATTCCACAGTCACAGGGCTGAAGGGTCAATTACATTTGGTATCCCATGTGTTGGTTGTCCTGCACCAATGACAATGTTACAGACATTTCCCGTTAAGCCAGAGCCCCGGGCGATTGACCCAAGAAAAGGGAGAGTTGAGCTGTGATTACCTGTTCTCTTTCCCATTCTGAAGGAGGGACTGCCTGTCGTTGGGAGTCCGGTCAGTGCAGACGTATGTGTTCCTCCTGCTCATGGCACTGGCTGGGATATTGTTCTGCAGAACGAAACAGAGGAGGTTACTTCAATCTAGAATCATAGAATCCCTACAGTGTTAAAACAGGCCATTCGGCCCAACAAGTCCACACCGACCCTCCAAAGAGTACCCCACCCAGATCCATTCCCAAACCCTACTACTTTTACCCCTGACTAATGCACCTAACCTATACATCCTTGAACACTACGGGCAATTCAGCATGGCCAATCCAACCTAACCTGCACATCTTTGGATTGTGGGAGGAAACCGGAGCATCCGGAGGAAACCCACGTAGACAGGGGGAGAATGTATAAACTCCACACAGACAGTTGCCCGAGGGTGGGCTTGAACCTGGATCTCTGGTACTGGGAGGCAGCGGTGTTAACCACCAAGCCACCATGCCCCCCAAATACACAGCAGATGGAATCCAACGTGAAGTTATACCTTTTTGGTATGAAAAGCAGAAAGGAAGGGGATTATTGAGATGGTTATGTTTTGCAAAGTTCCGAAGCAGAGCCTTAAAATGAACACTCGCGCTCTCTCCCCAGGAGACACTGAGTTTTTCCAGCAATTTCTGTTCTGGTGCATGATTCATTGGGAGGTTAGGATGTACACCACTCAATGGAAGTAGACAGGCAGGTGCAGTAAGTGAGGAGGAGAAAGGCCAATAGTAGACTGGCCTTCACTTCAAGAGACAGGGATATCTTCCTGCAGTTACACTGAGTCGAGAGTGTGGTGCTAGAAAAGCACAGCAGGTCAGGCAGCAATCCGAGGAGCAGGGGATTCGACATTTCTGACATTAGCCTTCGGTCTTGTGAACCGTGTGTCATGTTTGGGTTTTAATCACCGGTTCGACGCTGACATTAATGAGTGAAAAGAGAAAACGAAGGGTTCGATGGGAATCCCAGTCTCTATTAACGAGCAGAATAATCTCCAGGAACGAGCAAACCACAAGAGATGAAGAGTCTGGCCAGGAAATAAACATTGTGTTTCTCTTCCCCTTTGCCTTCTGCCTCAAGCACTCAGATACTGGTGACACAATGTTCCAAACATCTCAAGGGCTGATCGACTGGTAGGTGTTCGGAGGTGATGCGTCCAGAGATAAGATGCCTCTCAGCTGGTGCCCTCAGTTTTGGGAGGTGCAGTGCTGGCAGACCCAGACTCTGACAGGAAGTGGGGAGGGGGGGGGGTGTGCCAACTCTCCAGGAACAGCCTGGAGACCACAGGAACAGACTCTCAAAGTCGAGCGCGCTCCCGCGTGTAAAGAACAGGAGCAGGAGGAGGCCATTTGGCCCCTCGGGCCTGTTCCGGCATTCAGTAAGATCATGGCTGATCTTCATTGTGGGCTCAGTTCCAATTACCCGCCCGCTCACTGTAACCCTTAATCCCTTTGCTGTTCAAAAATCTTTAAAGATTCAACAAGGAATCCTCAGCTGCTTCACTGGGCGGGGAATTCCACAGATTCCCAACCCTCTGGGGGAAGAAGTTCCTCCTCAGCTCAGTCCGAAACCCACTCCCCCCTTAGTTTGAGACTATGCCCCTAGTTCTCGTTTCACCCATGTATGGAAACGATCTCCCTGCTTCTCTCACCTATTCCCTTCAGAATTTGTTATGTTTCTAGAAGAGCCCCCTTAATTCTTTTAAATTCCAATCCCAGCCTACTCAGCCTCTCCTCATAAGCCAAAACCCTTCAGCTCTGGAACCAACCTGGTGAACCACCTCTGCACCCCCTCCAGGGCCAGTACATCCTTTCCCAAGAAAGGAGGCCAAAAGTACACACAGTTCTCCAGGTGTGGCCTCACCAACACCTTGTACAGCTGCAGAAGAAGGGCTTATGCCCGAAACGTCGACTCTCCTGCTCCTTGGATGCTGCCTGACCTGCTGCGCTTTTCCAGCAACACATTTTTCAGCTCTGATCTCCAGCATCTGCAGTCCTCACTTTCTCCCTGTACAGCTGCAGCCTAACCTCCCTGCTTTTTACACTCCAACCCTCTACCAATGAAGGACAATATTCCATCTGTCTTCCTAATTACCTGCTGCACCTGATACACGCCCAAGGACCACCCAGGTCCCTCGGCACAGCAGCAGACTGCAATTGTTCACCACTTAAATAATAGCCCATTTTGCCATTCCTCCAAAACGGGAATAACCCCGGAGAAAAACCGCAAGGGGGACACCGAAGGAAATTAAGATTTGGTCTAAAGTTTGAGGAAGAGTCAGACTGGCCTCTGCTTTTGTCTCCATTGATGCTGCCAGACAGAGAACATGGAACATTCCAGCGCAGCACAGGACCTTCGGCCCTCAATGTTGTGCCGAACTGTGGAACCAATCAGAAGCCCATCTATCCTACACTATTCCACTTTTGTCCATCCAATGACCATTTAAATGCCCTTAAAGTTGGCGAGTCTACTACTGTTGCAGGCATCCCATGCCCCTACTAATCTGTAAGAAACGACGTCTGACATCTGTCCCATATCTGACTTGCTGAGTTTCTCTAGCACTTTCTCAATTGTGTCAGATTATTGTATTTATTTGGACTTCTGCCTTCACCAGATTTAAAAAAAAACATTAAAAACAGAGGGATGCTGCTTGACTGGCAATTCAGGCCATAACCTTTCTTCCTTTCTGATTGGTGTAGAAGGGCAGTGAGTCATGGTGATGGCCATGTCAGCTGACGATGGTGGGCACAGGTCACATGGAATCATAGAATCATACAGCCCATAGAGATGTACAGCACGGAAACAGACCCTTCGGTCCAACTCGTCCATGACGACCAAATATCCCAACCCAATCTAGTCCCACCTGCCAGCACCCGGCCCATATCCCCCCAAACCCTTCCTATTCATATACCCATCCAGATGCCTCTTAAATGTTGCAATTGTACCAGCTTCCACCACATCCTCTGGGAGCTCATTCCATACACGTACCACCCTCTGCATGAAAAAGTTGCCCTGTAGGTCTCTTTTGTATCTTTCCCCTCTCATCCTAAACCTATGCCTCTAGTTCTGGACTCCCCGACCCCAAGGAAAAGACTTTGCCTATCTATCCTATCCATGCCCCTCATAATTTTGTAAACCTCTATAAGGTCACCCCTCAGCCTCCGACGCTCCAGGGAAAACAGACACAGCCTGTTCAGCCTCTCCCTGTAGCTCAGATCCTCCAACCCTGGCAACAACCTTGTAAATCGTTTCTGAACCCTTTCAAGTTTCACAACATCTTTCCGATAGGGAGGAGACCAGAATTGCACGCAATATTCCAACAGTGGCCTAACCAATGTCCTGTACAGCCGCAACATGACCTCCCAACTCCTGTGCTCAATACTCTGACCAATAAAGGAAAGCATACCAAACGCCTTCTTCACTATCCTATTTACCTTCAATTCCACTTTCAAGGAGCTATGAACCTGCACTCCAAGGTCTCTTTGTTCAGCAACACTCTTTAGGACCTTACCATTAAGTGAATAAGTCCTGCTAAGATTTGCTTTTCCAAAATGCAGCACCTCGCATTTATCTGAATTAAACTCCATCTGCCACTTCTCAGCCCATTGGCCCATCTGGTCCAGATCCTGTTGTAATCTGAGGTAACCCTCTTCGCTGTCCACTACACCTCCAATTTTGGTGTCACCTGCAAACTTACTAATTGTACCTCTTATGCTCACATCCAAATCATTTATGTAAATGACAAAAAGTAGAGCACCCAGCACCGATCCTTGTGGCACTCCACTGGTCACAGGCCTCCAGTCTGAAAAACAACCCTCCACCACCACCCTCTGTCTTCTACCTTTGAGCCAGTTCTGTATCCAAAAGGCTAGTCCTCCCTGTATTCCTGAGATCTAACCTTGCTAATCAGTCTCCCGTGGGGAACCTTGTCGAACGCCTTACTGAAGTCCATATAGATCACATCTACTGCTCTGCCCTCATCAATCCTCTATGTTACTTCTTCAAAAAACTCAATCTAGTTTGTGAGACATGATTTCCCACGCACAAAGCCATGTTGACTATCCCGAATCAGTCCTTGCCTTTCCAAATACATGTACATCCTGTCCCTCAGGATTCCCTCCAACAACTTGCCCACCACTGACGTCAGACTCACTGGTCTATAGTTCCCTGGCTTGTCCTTACCACCCTTCTTAAACAGTGGCACCACGTTTGCCAACTTCCAGTCTTCTGGCACCTCACCTGTGACTATCGATAATACAAATATCTCAGCAAGAGGCCCAGCAATCACTTCTCTAGCTTCCCACAGAGTTCTCGGGTACACCTGATCAGGTCCTGGGGATTTATCCACCTTTAGCCGTTTCAAGATATCCAGCACTTCCTCCTCTGTAATCTGGACATTTTGCAAGATGTCACCATCTGTTTCCCTACAGTCTATATCTTCCATATCCTTTTCCACAGTAAATACTGATGCAAAATAACCTCTGGGAATTTAGTCAGTCACAAGCTGAGAGCAGTTACTGATTGGTCAGGGATGTTCGGAGGGGGGGGGGGGGTGCAAAAGGGCCGTCGTTGGGGGGTTTGGAATGGGGAACGGGGAAGGGAATAATCAAGAACCAAACAATAGGTTTTAAGCTTTCGACAAATAAACAAATTTAACCACCCCCAAAAATTACATCAGTGAAAGGTGGTGGCCACTTGGAGGTGAACAATCTGCATCACTGCACCCCCTGTTGGCTGGAGGCCAGAACCACAACCCAACTGGGCAGCGTTACTCCCCCTTCCAAGTCAGAAGTGTTGACATGGCACTTCACAGGGTTGGCGCACATTCCGTGACACGGGACGGGAAGGTGGAAAGGACAGCAAGCTTTATACGCCAGGGACCGTCACCCAGAGCGATGAAAACTCCACCCATACTGGTGCGGCGACCAATGGGGGAACAATCCCAAGGACATCCTCGACAAGTGGGTGGAGATGGGTAGATGGAGACCGTGCGCTACAACATGAGATGAACGCAAAGAGAGAAAGAGATTTTAAAATTCGCTCATGGCATCGCTGGCTAGGCCTATATTTATTGCTCACCACCTCATGACCCTCAACCGAGTGTCTCGCAAGGCCATCACAAAGTCTCTGAGGGTCTGGAGTCGCGTGTAGGCCAGACTGGGTAAGGACGGCAGATTTCCTTCCCCGAGCGACATGAGTGAACCCGAGGATTTTTACCACACAGTTTCACCAGAGAGTTCTCCCTCCAAATGCACCACATTTGTTGTGGCACAAAGCAGGACAGGATTTCAGAGTAGAATTTCAAGGAAATATTTGGGTACGATCAAAGTTTGTGAGAAGATTTGTAGCTCGGGTGCTCGTTGTTGTGGTTCTGTTCGCCGAGCTGGGAATTTGTGTTGCAGACGTTTCGTCCCCTGTCCCCAAGCATTGGGTATGATGTTCGGATTATAGCGTGCACAACAATGTGATGCAACTAAGCCCAGAAGAAAAACGTGACTTTTATCTCGCAAGCACAAGGGACATTAATTAGGAAGGATATTATTGAGCTGGAGGGGGTTCGGCAGAGATTTACCAGGATGTTGCCAGGAACAGAGGGTTTGAATTATAAAGAGAGGTTGGATAGGCCGGGACTTCTTTTCACTGGAGCGTAGGAGGTTGAAAGGTGACATTTATAAAATAATGAGAGGTATAGATAAGAGTTGTCTTTTCCCTAAAATAGGGAATTTCAAGATTACAGGGTACACTTTTAAGGCGAGAGGAGAGAGATTTAAGAAAGACATGAGGGGCAAATGTTTTACCCAGAGGGTGGTTCGTGTGTGACATGAACTTCCTGAGGAAGTGCTGGATATGGGGACAGTTACAACTTTTAAAAGACACTTAGTTAAGAACATGAAGAGGAAAGGTTTGGAGGGATTTGGGCCAGGAGCAGGCAGGTGGGAGTCAGATGGAAACAGACACTTTGTTCAACTTGTCCATGTCGACCAGATATCCTAGATTCATCTAGTAATTATTTTTAGATTCCCTACTGTTGAAACAGACCCTTTGGCCCAACCAGTCCACACCGACCCTCCGAAGAGTAACCCACCCAGACCCATTTCCCTCTGACTAATGCACCTAACACTACGGGCAATTTAGTATGGCCAATTCACCTGCACATCTTTGGATTGTGGGAGGAAACCGGAGCAAATCCATAAAGACACTGGGAGAATGTGCAAACTCCACACAGACAGTCGCCCGAGGCTGGAATCAAACCCGGGTCCCTGATGCTGTGAGGCAGCAGTGCTAACCACTGAGCCACCGTGCCAGTCGGCATGGACTGGTTGGGCCGAAGGGTCTGTTTCCGTGCTGAATGACTCTGTGAAATGTGAGGTGCTGCACTTTGGAAAGGCAAATCAGAGCAGGACCTTTCCATTCAATGGTAAGGTCCTGGAGAGTGTTGCTGAACAAAGAATCCTTGGAGTGCAGGCTTGTAGCTCCTTCACAGTGGAGTCTGTTTCTGTGCTGGATGACTCTATGGAGATGGTAAGTCCTTTATTTTAGGGAGAGGATGGGCTATTCAGAGCTGAAATACAAACTGGCATTGTTGGTGTGGTGGGTAATGTCTCTATCTCTGAGCCAGGAGGCCCAGAGGGTGTGTCTGAACTAGTTGATTGGAAAATATCTACAAACGGTCGGTTCTCCTGCTTTGACACTGCGTTCGGAATGATAGATGGCCACAGGATTCAGAGATTTCCCTTCACAGCCCAGATGGCTTTTTATGACAATCAGATTTACTTCCAAATTTTATTTTATTTTTGAATTGAATTCAAGTTTCACCATCTGCCTTGGTTGGATTCGAACCCGTCTCACCAGAAATTTAGTCTGGGGCTTTGGAAATACTGCTAGAGTGGTATCACCGCTATGTCACAGTCTCCCCTCGTTTATGACGGGCAGCTTGATTTGATTTATGGTCGTCACTTGTACCCGAGTACAGTGAAAAGTTTTGTTTTGTGTGCAGTACAGGCAAATCACACCATACAAGGACATACAGATCATTAGGTGTTCAGATAGAGTGGGGATTACAAGGCTTCAGCGGCACAGGATGTGTACAAAAGCGAGATCACCACTCGATTTGAAATTTGGGAGATTCATTCAGAGGTCAGTCATAATCATGGAATCCCTACAGTGTGGAAACAGGCCCTTTGGCCCAATAAGCCCACACCGACCCTCCATTTACCCCTGACTAATGCACCAGGCCTGCACACTACGGGCAATTTGAACACAGCCAATCCTCCGAAGAGTATCCCTGTATTTCCCAACGGCCAATCCACCCTGACTTGCACATCTCTGGGGGGAACCACGGGAGAAAACTCACGTGTGCAAACTCCACACAGACAGTCGTCCGAGGTTGGAATTGAACTTGGGTTCCTGGCGCTGTGAGGCAGCAGTGCTAACCACTGAGCCACCGTGCCGTCCCAGTGTTGTGTATCTGTTTTTGTCTGTTATAGATGTAATACTTCGACCAGGGGAGTACAGGGCACAATTACAAAATTTGCAGAAAATATAAAATTCGAAAGCATTGTGAATTGTGAGGAGTGTTGTTTAAATCTTCAAAAGGTCACAGCCAGGTGGAATGGACAAACAAAGAACAAAGAAAATGTACAGCCCAGGAACAGGCCCTTCAGCCCTTCAATCCTGAGCCAATCCAAATGTACTGTCTCAACCTGTTGGTCAATTCCTAAGCATCTGTATCCCTCTGCTTCCCACCTACTCATGTATTTATCCAGATGTATCTTAAATGAATCTACCGTGCCTGCCTCTACCACGTCTGCTGGCAACGCGTTCCAAACGCCCACCACCCTCTGTGTGAAGTACTTGCCGTGTGTATCCCCCTTAAACTTTCCACCTCTCACCTTGAAAGCATGACCTCTCGTTATTGAATCCTTCACCCTGGGAAAAAGCTTGTCTCTATCCACCCTGTCCATACCCTTCATGATTTTGTAAACCTCAATCTCCTTTTTTTTAAATAAAAACAAACCTAACCTACTCAACCTCTCTTCACAGCTCGCACCTTCTATACCAGGCAACATCCTCGTAAACCTTCTCTGCACCCTCTCCAAAACGTCTACATCCTTTTGGTAACGTGGCGCCCAGAACTGTACACAGTATTCTAAATGTGTCTTGTACAATTTTAACATGACTTGCCAGCTCTTATACTCAATATATCATAGTGCCTTCTTGACCACTCTATCCACCTGTGCAGCACCCTTCAGGGTACAATGGACCTGCACTCCCAGATCTCTCTGCCCATCAACTTTTCCCAAGGCTCTTCTGTTCATTGTATAATTCGCACTAGAATTAGACTTGTCTAAATGCATCACCTCACATTTGTCTAGATTGAAAACCATCTGCCACCATTCCGCCCAACTCTCCAGTCTATCTATATTCTCCTGTACTCTCTGACAGTCCCTTATGCTTTCTGCTACTCTACCAATCTTCGGGTCATCTGCAAACAAGTGAGAGATCAAATGTAATGTAGAAACAGAAACGGGAAAATGCTGGAGAAGCTCAACAGGCCTGGCAGCGTCTGTGGAGAGAAAGCAAAGTTAACATTTCAGGTCGAGAGACCCTTCCCCAGAACTGAGACGCTAACTCTGCTTTCTCTCCTCAGATGCCGCCTGACCCTCTGAGTTTCTCCAGCAATTCCTGCTGTTTCCGAGGTCTTCCAGGTCTTTCGGTTTTTCAAGTTTCACGCTGAGACGTTTGAGGCGATTAACTTTGGAAGGAAGGAGCAGGAGAGGGTTTAGAGGGGCAGATGCTGGCAAGTGGGACTAGGACAGATTGGGATATCTGGTCGGCACGGATGAGTTGGACCGAAGGGTCTGTTTCCATGCTGCATGACTGTATGACAAGAGCTCGTGGCCTAATGGAGCCGTGGGAGATCAAACACTGCTGGATAAGCAGCAGGGGGCATCTGTGAAGAGAGGGAACAGTTTCCTATTGGAGGTTCCTCCTGCCCTCAGGTGGTACTGCCCATGGGGTGGCAGGTAGGCCCGGGCAGGTTGGTGTGGAGGGAGGTCGTTGAATCAGGCTAGACCTGGATTGGAAAAGCCTGTGGGAAACACAACGACCAGGAGTAGGCCATTCGGCCCTTTGAGCCATTTGGTAGGACCATGGCTGACCCTCCATCTCAACACCATATTCCCCACCTTCTCCTCATAGCCCTGGGTGCATTCACCATTTGAGGACATATTGACGTCATTCTTGAATACACTCAGCCTCCAGTGGTAGGGAATTCCACAGGCTCACTCCCCGTTTGACAGGATTAATGGTTCTCCCTCATCTCAGAAAGATCTACAGTTCGGCCCATCGAGTCAAAAACATACACCTAGCCGCTCTAACTCCATTCCCCAGCACTTGGCCCACAGCCCTGGTTAAATGCTCATCCAAGTACATCGACCGAGTGATGAGGGGATCATGGGAAATGCAGGGTTACAGGGGTAGGGTGGGATGCTCTTCGGAGGGTCGGTGTGGACTTCAGATGGGCCGAATGGCCTGCTTCCACACTGCAGGGATCCCATGATTTTGCCTCCCCCACCCTCACAGGTAACGAGGCCCACACCTCCAACACCCTCTGGGCGAAAATAAATTTCCCCAAATGAAAACCAAAAGGACTGCGGACGCTTAAAATCAGGAACAGAAATCGCTGGCAAAGCTCAGCAGGCCTGGCACAGCATCTGTGGAGGGAAATCAGAGTCAATGGGTTTGGGTCCGGTTCTGAGTAAGAGTCACTGGACCCGAATCGCTGACTCTTGATTTCTCTCCACAGATGCTGCCAGACCTGCTGAGCTTTTCCAGCAACTTTGGTTTTCCTTGTTAATAATTTTTCCTCACATCCCGTCTAAACCTCCTGCCCGATGCCTCAAATCCGACGCCTCCCCCTCCCCGGTCATCGATCCCTCCATCCAGGGGAGGGGTTTCTTTCTACCTACGTCCCTCAGGACCTTCTACATCTCAATCCTGTTCCCCTCCCAATCGGCTTGGGAGGAGAGCGGCCTCAGTGCACGACCAGCCGACGTCGCCTGGCGAAACGGCATCTTTTGTCAGTGGCTGAGATTGTGAGGGGGCGGCCATCGTTCCATCTGCATGTTCAGCATCATAATGAGATGACTCAACAGTGCTGCTAAATCGAGTGAGTGTGGGGGCGGCAACTTGTGTTTGAGTGAAAGACCACGGACGTCACCGGGGGAGAAATGAATCAATCGCAGGTTTCAACGACAAATCCATCCATCGGGAGGAAGGAAGCCACGATCCTAATCCGGTTCAGCTTTACATGTGACTCCAGACCCACATCAACAGGGTCAGCTCTCAACTGCCCTCTGGGTGATTAGGGATGGACGATCACCGCTAGGCCAGACAGAGGCAATTACACTAGTTAAAAAAGGGTCCCATCTCTCTCCAGATTTCAATTACATCCTGATTACCCTTTCTCCATAGAGTCCTACAGCACAGGAAACAGACCCTTCGGCCCATCCAGTCCGTGCTGACCATAATCCCAAACTAAACTAGTCCCACCTGCCTGCTCCTGGCCCATATCCCTCCAAACCTTTCCTATCCATGTCCTTATCCAAACATCTTTTCTATGCTGTAACTATCCCCATGAACTGGAAGTTCATTCCAACCTCTGTACAAAAAATTTGCCCCTCATGTCTGTTTTAAATCTCACCCCTCTCACCTTACTAATGTACCCCGCTGTCTTGAAATTCCCTACCCTACGGAAAAGACAACTACCATCCGCCTTATCTACACCCCTCATGATTCTATAAGCCTCTATAAGGTCAGCTCTCAACCTCCTACGCTCCAGTGAAAAAAAAAGTCCCAGTCTTTCTCTATAACTCTAATCCACCACCCCCACCCCGCCCACCCCCCCACCCCCATTCCCGGTACGTCCTGGTAAATCTCTTCTGAACCCTCTGCAGTTTAATAACGTCAACGGGGTGACCAGAACTTCAGATAGTACTCCAGAAGAGGCCTCACCAATGTCCTGTACAACAGCAGCATGATGTCCCAACCCCTATACTCAAAGGTCTGAGCAATGAAGGAGAGTGTGCCAAATGTCTTTTTTAACCGCCCCATCTACCTGTCTGTTGCCCCCAGTATCACATTGGTCAGCTCCAGCTCTATCAAAGTCCATGCCCATGACATTAAGGAGAACAGACAGTAACTGTGGCCACATGCCAAGCAGCCATGATCCTACCAAAGGGGGCCAAATGACCTCCTTCCGCCCCCTTGTTGGGTAGATGAAGAGGAACTACAGGGTAACAAATCTGAGGATGCCGTTAACACAGAGGGCTCTGAGGGCTGGGCTGACGGCAGAGATCAGAAGTGATTTCTCCTCCAAGGGGGCAGCCAGTCTCTGGAATCCTTCGCTGCCAAGGCCTGGCGACGGTATGTCGTTAACGTCTATTCGGGGTTGAGGTAGATTTTTAATCAGTAAGGGAGTCGAGGGAAAAGTGAGGATGATCAGATCTCACTGAATGGTGCAGCAGATACAATGGGCCGAATGGCCTACTCCTATGTCTTATGCTGCTCAAGGAGTTCAGGGTGAGGGAACAATTGAGAACTGAACTTCCAGCAAAATGAAGTCAGGCAGAAGGTGATATCAAGTTTGAAACTGTCTTACACACATACACGCAGAGACACATGTGCACACACAGACACACACTCACACAGACGATGCACATAGACACAGGGAAACAAGTGCACGCACACACACACACACACACACACACACACTCACACAGACACACACTCACACAGACGATGCACATAGACACAGGGAAACAAGTGCACGCACACACACTGACGCACACAGAGACATGCACACAGGATCAATGTGAAAAGGAAGAGGGAGTGATTTCCTTTCATTGCTGAGCTGAAGGTATCAATGATGTGGGGCTTAAAGCAAAATTGCGCACATGCTGGATATCTGAAACAAACACCGAGAATGCTGGAGAAACTCAGCAGGTCTGACAGCCTCAGCACAGAGATAGAGAGGAACAGGGTTAGTGTTTCGGGTCTGGTCTGACTCCTCTCTGGAACTGACTGTAGTTGTTCCCTCACACATCACCATGTTTAACCGGCTGGCAGATACCCGGCTTCTCCCTCCATTTTTCACTCCTGACCTCCCCCTCTCTCTCCTCCACTCGCTCCCCCCTCCATTGCCTCGCACTCGCACTCACACCCACCCCCCCTCTCCCCCCAATCTCTCTCTGGCCTTTGCTTCCTACCCGCCACTCTGCCTCCCCTGCCTTTTTCCATCCCTCTCTCCCTCCTCTTCCTCACACACTCTCTCCATTTCCCCACCCCTCTCCCCCATCCTCTCCCACCGGCCCCTCACCCACTCTCTCCTCCAATCCCCCCCCACCCCTGGCCCCTCACCCACTCTCTCCCCCATCCTCTCCCATCTACTGTGGCCCCTCACTCTGTTTCCACCCCATCTCCCCCTTTCCTCTCATTCTCCCATCCACCATAGACCCTCACCCAATCTTCAACCAGTCCCTTGCCCACCTTGTCTCCCCCCACCCCCCTGGCTCCCCATGCTCTCCCATTCCCCCCATCCTCTCTCACCACTCCCTGTGGCCCCTCCCTTTCTCTCCCCCCCTCCTCCTCCACTCCCCCATTTTTTCCCCTAGCCTCAACCCCTATTCTCTCCCACATCCCTGCATTGAGAATGTGTTTAGGGTATGAGCAGTGGGAAAGAGTTAAATTCTCAGTTTTGTGAAGTAAGAGGTTCAGCTAAGCATGACTCAGATCAGATAAGAACATACAGTTATCAATGGGGTACTGGAGGCAAGGGTAATTGGGTTAACAAGGTGGAAAAGCAGTCATTATATGGAGCCATTTAACAATATTAGAAGCATTCAGTATGTAAGGTCAGTTTAACAAGGTGTAAAGGATTAATTATGTGAAGCCAATTACAGCGGGTGGCTTAATCTTTGCTATTGACACTTGCTGATTATAAGAGTCACCCAATCAACGTGTATGTTGCCTTGTTTGGATGCTCCTCCCTGTGAAATGACTGTATGGTTCATTTGGAGGTTACTGTTTGAGAGAGACCACCGTGAACTTCTGTCCCTGTGCACATGGGCGATCGTTCTCTCTCCCTCCAGGGCCCGGAATACAGATGGAGGTAAAACTGAACTGTGTCTCGGAGTGTTTTGCTTCGATTGAGGAGGGAGGGAAACGGGATGATCTCGTGGGCCCTCCCTTTCCCTTTCCCCTCCCCAACTGTGACCCCTCCCCATCGCTCTCCCTCCCCTCCTCCCCACACTGTGGCCCCTCCCTTATCCTCCCCCTTCCCTCCCCCAGCCCGATTGAGGTCCCTCTCTTTCCGTCCCCCTCCCCTCCCCCATCCACTCCCACCCCACACTGTGGGCCCTCCCTTTCTCTCCCCCCTCCCCCGTTCCACCCCCCCAAGCCGGTGCGCGAGAGCTGCTCACGTTGGCGGGGCCGGTCACCTTCCTGCGGTCCGGGATCTCGGCCTTGTTGGGGTTGCTGGCGTTGCTGACCATGGGGCTGGACGGAGGGACACCAGCCCGGCCGCTGGACGCTCCTTTCCGGGATGGAGTGCGCTCCTCCTTCAGCTCACCGTCCACCACCGCCGCTGCTGCGGCCGCACTCGTCTGACTCCGCTTGGTGTGAGAGGGGAGGGCGGCCGGTCCACCTGGGGGGGGGGGGGGGGGGGGGAGAAGGGGGGAAACAAACAATCGCCATGTTCCTGTTAGCCATTACCACTGGGACCCCTATGTCCCAGCCAGATACCACCCCCCTTCAACCCTACACCCATTCCCCAATGCTGGGTAACAGGGACCCCCCCCACTCCCCGAAACCAGTCCCCAACGCTGGGTAACAGGGACCCCCCCACTCCCCGAAACCAGCCCCAACGCTGGGTAACAGGGACCCCCCCACTCCCCGAAACCAGTCCCCAACGCTGGGTAACAGGGACCCCCCCCACTCCCTGAAACTAGCCCCAACGCTGGTTAACAGGGACCCCCCCCACTCCCCGAAACCAGCCCCAACGCTGGGTAACAGGGACCCCCCCACTCCCCGAAACCAGCCCCCAGGGCTGTGTAACTTGGATCCCCACCAATAAAGCCCCCCAGCCTGGGTTCAGCACGAGACTGGGGGGTGTGGGGATAAGTCTTAGCATCGACCAGGTCTTGGTTCAGGAAGGAGTTTATTTTTTTCACTCATGGGACTCGTGGGTGTCACTGGCTAGGCCCAGAGTTTATTGCACATCCCTAGTTGCCCCTCTTGTGAAGGTGGGGGTGAGCTGCCTTCTTGAGCCACTGCAGTCCGTGTGCTGTGGGATGACCCACAATGCCCTGAGGGAGGGAATTCCCAGATTCTGATCCAGCGACACTGAAGGATCGGCGATATATTTCCAAGTCAGGATGGTGAGTGGAGGGGAACTTGCAGGGGGTGGGGTTCCCATGTATCTGCTGCCCCTTGTCCTTCTAGATGGAAGTGGCTGTGGGTTTGGAAGGTGCTGCCTGAGGATCTTTGGTGAGTTGCTGCAGTGCGTCTTGTAGATGGTACACACTGCTGCTACTGAGGATGGAGGGAATGAATGTTTGTGGGTGTGGTGCCAATCAAGCGGGGGCTGCTTTGTCCTGGATGGTGTCGAGCGTCTTGAGTTTTGTTGGAGCTGCCCCCATCCAGGGGCAAGTGGGGAGTATTCCATCACACTCCTGACTCATACAAATCACACACAGGAACTTGAATATGTCAAGAAAGATGCAGATGACACCTTGCAGTGCGGTACTGGGGGCGTGCCGCACAGTCAGCAGATCAAGACACAGATGTCAAACCCCAGAGCCAGTGGCCCCATGCCCCTCTCCCTTGCCCCTGGAGTGAGCGAGTCATCCCTGGGCCAACCAATTCATTCTTCCGACAATAAACACGGACGGTCCGCTCATTGATACCTTCTCACGAGGAACTTACTGTGCGCCAATTGGCCACTTGGGCAGAGAAGAGGGAACGCTGAGAGAGCAGCGAACTCTCATTGGTCGGAAAAGGGCGTCGAGGCCCCCTCGAGAGGTGCTATAAAAATGCAGCTCTTTCCCCTCACCTCGCGAACAGTGATCCTCCTGCACTGCCTCCACCTGAGATCCCATTCCGTTTCCCATGGCAACGGGTCAAATAGCCTACCACCCTTCACCCCAATCGGGTCCACTGCCCTCCCAGTGAGAGGTGGGAAGGGCCCTTGGGATCTCCCTGGGCATAAGAACTAGGAGCAGGAGTAGGCCATCCAGCCCCTCGTGCCTGTTCCCCCATTCAATAAGATCATGGCTGATCTTTATCAGGGACCAGCTCCACTTACTCGCCCTCTCACCACAACCCTTCATCCCTTTACTGTTCAAAGAATTATGTACATTAAAGGCACTATCTGAATGAAAATTAATGAAGTGTTTTGTATTAAGGGGAATAGGGCCTTCCACACCTCACCTCCCTCCATCCATTGCTAGACAGGTGTACTGCGAGCAATCGAGTGGTACCCACTGAAACTGGGCCGTTCCCATGGAAACCGGGTCGTACCTACCAAAACCAGGCCGTACCTACTAAAACCGGGCCATACCCACTGAAACCGCATGGTACTCACTGAAGTCACTGTGGCGGCGCTGCCGGTGGTAGGTGGATGAGCTGCGTTGGCTCCTGCTATGCGTCGAGCTCTGGCTCACGGTGCTGGTGTTTAGCTCGTTGCTCGGCCGCACCTTGGCCAGCGAGAGGCTGCTGCCCGAATGTGAGTCGGTGCTGTCCATCTGGAAGAGGTGGGGGGGGAAGATGGCAGAACGACAATGGAAACCCAGCCTGAGGTGCCTGTTGGTGGGCGGCCATTTTGGATCCTTCTCCCACAACAACCAGTCTGGGTGAGGGGGAAGGAATTCACCTCAAAACGTCTCCCTGCCTGGGCTGCCTCCAGCCATCACGTTCCAAATACAATCCCCAGAGGGTCGCCATTAACTCAGAAGAGGAATGGGGCCTTATGGTTGCTTAGGGAACCGAACTGGAAAGGCCAGAGGTCAAAGTGCGCCCTGTGGTTTCATCGATTAATCAGTATCAGAAAGATCTGGCCAAGTCGTGGCTTGCAAGAGGGAAGCTTCCAGATGATTGGGGAAATATCTAGCTGAGTCACGAGGGAGAGGGTCAATTGTTTTTTTGGAACCCTGGTTCAGCTGACCTGTGACCCTGGACCCACAGAGTTCAGTCACTGGGTAAATAACTTTCAAGAAGGGACATCTCAATGGATCTCCCAATAATGACCCAGCCATTACATTCGGACGAGACCAAATGTAATCAGGTCACTTTCTTTAGATCAAACAATTCACTGATGGTACATGGGTGTCACTAGCTAGGGCAACATCTATTGCCCATTCCTGGTTAGCCTTGGAGTGGGGGGGGAAGCGGAATGGACTTTAAGTATTTCTCTCCTTTTCAGTCTTAGCAAAACTTTGTACTCGAAGGGCTTGATTAGATTAGATTCCCTACAGTGTGGAAACAGACTCTTCAGCCCGACCAGTCCGCACCGACCCTCCGAAGAGTAACCCACCCAGACCCATTTGCCTCTGACTAATGCACCTAACACTATGGGGCAATTTAGCACGGCCAATTCACCCTAACCTGCACATCTTTGGACTGGTGGGAGGAAACTGGAGCAAACCCACACAAACCCGGGGAGAACGTGCAAACTCCACACAGACAGACGGCTGAGGCTGGGATCGAACCTGGGACCCTGGTGCTGTGAGGCAGCAGTGCTAGCCACTGAGCCACCGTGGCGTCTAGGCTGCGTATGTGACAACGTTGTAGCTTTTCAGAGGTTATTTTGTCCTGGTGTTTTTTTCCCCCGAAGTGAGGTTTTAAGGCAGAGGCACAGAGCTGTCTGGGGTCTCGTGAACAGCTCGGGATACCTTGGGATTTTGGAGAACCACCTGAATGGGTGTGGTCAGCTCTCACAGACCAGGATTTCTGAGTGGCATCAGAAGCTGCTGGGATCCCAACAGGGTTGGGAGCTCTAGTGAACATCTCCTGGCTGCTACTCTCCCTGGATTTTCTCTTGCCATCCTTTTCCCTCCTGTCCTGGAGAACTGTACATGTCTGAATGTGCCTTTTTGCCCAGGGATGTTGTTTATGGGGTGTTACCGTATAGGGACAGTGACTATTAAGTTTTCAATAACGTTATTCCAATTGAAACTTGAAGGGGTTCATAAAAGATTTACAAGGATGTTGCCAGGGTTAGAGAATTTGAGCTATAGGGAGAGGCTGAACAGGCTGGGGCTGTTTTCCCTGGAGTGTCGGAGGCTGAGGGGTGACCTTATAGAGGTTTACAAAATTATGGGGCATGGATCGGGTAAATAGACAAAGTCTTTTCCCTGGGTGGGGGAGTCCAGAACTAGAGGTTTAGGGTGAGAGGGGAAAGATATAAAAGAGACCTAAGGGGTAACTTTTTCACACAGAAGGTGGTATGTGTATGGAATGAGCTGCCAGAGGATGTGGTGGAGGGCTGGTACAATTGCAACACTTAAGAGGCATCTGGATGGGTATATGAACAGGAAGGGTTTGGAGGGATATGGGCCGGGTGCTGGTAGGTGGGACTAGATTGGGTTGGGATATCTGGTTGGTGGACGGGTTGGACCGAAGGTAAAAACAATGACTGCAGATGCTGGAAACCCAATACTGGATTACTGGTGCCGGAAGAGCACAGCAGTTCAGGCAGCATCCAATGAGCAGCGAAATCGACGTTTTGGCAAAAGCCCTTTGCCCGAAACGTCGATTTCGCTTCTCGTTGGATGCTGCCTGAACTGCTGTGCTCTTCCAGCACCACTAATCCAGGGTTGGACCGAAGGGTCTGTTTCCATGCTGTACATCTCTACGACTCTACACATTCCTCTGCCCTTGGCTGTATTTTTGACACAGTTGTTAATAAACTGTGTTTAGCCCAAGAGTTTCACCAGTTGCATCGCCTCAGGGACACAGAACTCCACATTTGCTTTTAAACTAAAGCTAGGGTCTGGGGCTGCCTTCTTAAAATATATTGGGGGGGGGGGGGGGGAAAAAGGAGGGTCTGGCCTAGTCCATGACCCCAAGATGAAACGCTGACCGCATATTCGCTGATGTCCACCTCATTCTTCGTGCCATGTCGATTTACGGTTACCGCGCTTGCAACCTGGCCCCCAAAACCAACGCTCGTCAAAGTGGGAATGAAACCCCCGCCAGAGCACGAGAATATGACTAACAGCCCCACCCTCCCCCGCCACGGCGTGGTTACATCCCCCGTCCCACACCCAGCCCCAGAAGGTCTCGTCCTTACCTCGCTTTTGTTCCTGCCCAACAGGAGGTAGGTGCCAGTGACTTCGTTGTACATGTGCCTGCTCAGGGCTTCTTTAATCTCCTCCCTCGTGTATCCCATTCCGATCATCACTTCTACAGGGAGCAAACGGGACAGTCAGAAAGTCAGCGAGTGCCCGAGACTCCGTGGGACCCCTCCAGTACCCAACCCTGCCTCAGCACGTCCCAGGAGCTTTCATCAATGACCTCACACCCCGCTCCACTCTCCTGTCGCTAATCCACGTGCCCCTACCTTCGCCAACCAATCAAAACACAACACGCCTCTGGTTCTAGGCCGCAGGCCTGTCTCCTATTGCTGGTATTATTCAGCAGGATCTGTAAGGAGACACTCCCTCAGGCATTGATCCCAAACTTTCACGTCGAATCTACAGGGCAGAACTCAGGCCGTTCGGGCCATCCCTGGGCGAGCTCCATTCCCGCTTCCTCCTCGCCCTATTCCGTTCCTGTTTCCTCTCACGTCTGTGTCCAGCTGCATTCTTCAATATGTCCAATCGACTGGCCTCAGTGGAGCTCTTGTGGTGCAGTGGGTAGTGTTCCTGCCTCTGGAGATGGAGGTTTCAGGTTTGAGTCCCACGTCAGGACTCAATGGCCGCCGCAACACGGCTTGTCAAAATTATACCCAATGCCCCGACCGGTGAACGTAGGCATGAAGTACACCTTCTTTTTCGCCTCATCCACTCGTATTGCTACTTTCAGGGAACCGTGGACTTGCACCCCAAGGTCCCTCCTCCTAGATCTCTCTGCTCCTCCAACTGTGGCCTCTCGACCAACCGCCAATCCCAATGGGTCCACCACTGGAGGTGGCCCCTTCAGCTGCCTGAGTCCCAAGCTCTGGAATTCCTTCCCCTAAACCACAGCCACTTCCATCTAGAAGGACAAGGGGCAGCAGATACATGGGGAACACCACCCCCTGCACGTTCCCCTCCACTCCCCACCCCGATTTGGAAATGTATCGCCGTTCCTTCAGTGTCGCTGGGTCAAGATCCTGGAATTCCCTCCCTCAGGGCGTAGTCGGGGTGGGAGGCTGACAGTGAGTATCACCGCCATCTTCTCAAAGGGCAGTTAGGGACAGGCAACAAATCTGGCCAGCCAAGTCCAAATCCCCAGGAATCGTACACAGGAACCGTGGCGTTAAGGACGGGTTTGCCCATTGTTGATTGCTACCTCAAGCACCCATTGGCACCCTCGTGCCCACCTGAGGGGATCCTCTGCTCCCGTTGGAGGAGAGCTCCTTCCTTTCCACTCCAGACAGGATTGGCGGCCTTTGCCACCAGGTCGGGGTAAGCACAGAATCGAAGAGTTTAACCACGGGAGTGGGAGAGATGGCCAACACGGCACAGGGGCCTCGTCCTCACCTATGCGTTTGTTGTCGCCCAGGTCCTGCTCTGGCTCCACGTACGGTCGGAGTTCCTCACCATCACACCCGACGTTTATCCACTTGTCCTTCATGATTTGCTGTGGAGAGAGACAGCAAGTCAACATTGACCTCATCGACATTGACCCAGCATGCAGCAGCGGAGCCACGGTCAACCCACTTGGTGGGGTTGGCATGGTTGGCGCTGCTGCCTCACGGCGCCAGGGACCCAGGTTCAATTCCAGCCTCGGGTGACTCTCTGTGTGGAGTTTGCACATTCTCCCCCCCGGTGTCTGCGTGGCCAGATTTGTTGCCTGTCCCTAATTGCCCCCTTGAGAAGATGGCGGTGATACTCACTGTCAGCCTCCCACCCCGACTACGCCCTGAGGGAGGGAATTCCAGGATCTTGACCCAGTGACACTGAAGGAACGGCGATACATTTCCAAGTCAGGATGGGGAGTGGAGGGGAACGTGCAGGGGGTGGTTTGCTCCGGGTGCTCTGGTTTCCTCCCACAATCCAAAGATGTGCAGGTTAGGGTGAATTGGCCTTCGTGTTCAGGATGTTTGAGTTAGGGGTAAATGTAGAGTAATAGGGAAGGGAAATGGGATTGAGTGAGATTTATGCAGAGGGTGGTAGCTGCCTGGAATGTGTTGCTAGTAGAGGCAGGCACAGTAGATTCATTTAAGATGCGTCTGGACAGATGCAGAGTAGGTGGGGAGCAGAGGGATACAGATGCTTAGGGATTGGGTGACAGATTTAGACAGTGGGTTTGGATCGGCACAGGCTTGGAGGGCCGAAGGGCCTGATCCTGGGCTGTAAATTTTCTTTGTTTTGTTTGCTCTTTGAGATACTCTTTGGAGGGTCGGTGTGGACTTGTTGGGCCGAAGGGCCTGTTTCCACATTGTAGGGATTCTACGATCTAACCTTCCGGCCGAAAATAAATTGCATTGGTGTAGCGCCTTTAACGCAGCAAACGCCAACAAGCCTCCCGAGTGGGTTGACCCCACACAGACCCGTAAAGAGACACTCTGTTGTTTGAGTTACAATGGGTGACGTGAAGGAGGGTAGGCAGAGAGGGAACAGGGACGGAATTCAAGGGCCTGGAGCCCCGGTACTTGGTGAAGTCATCAAAACCCGAGACAGTGGGGGGGTTGGGGGGGGTGCATTGGCAGACACTTGGAGGGTTGTGGAGCCGGAGAGACGGAGGGAGAAGAACGATGGAGAGACTGGACAGTAAGCGATTAGTCATCGCGCCTAAAGTTGGGGGGATCACTGGGCACGGCCAGCATTCATTACCCGTCCCTAGTTGCCCCTTGAAACGAGGGACTTGCTCAGGCCATTTTAGAGGACAGCCCTATTGCTAGAGTCCCATACAGGCCACACTGGTAAGGTTGGCAGATTTCTTTCCCTATGAGATGGGGTTTTACAACAATTACCATCGTAACCAAGACTAGTTTTCAAATCCAGAGTTGTTTTCAGAATTTAAATTCCATCAGCAGCTCTGGGTGGGTTGTGAATCCAGGAATATTCTGGATCGTTAGCCAAGTGACAACTACCCCACTGCTTCCCTGATATAATAGCCCATCCACCCCCGACGCTCAGTAGCAGCAGTGTGTACCATCTACAAGACGCACTGCAACAACTCACCAAAGATCCTCAGGCAGCACCTTCCAAACCCACAGCCACTTCCATCTCGAAGGACAAGGGGCGGCAGATACATGGGAACCCCACCCCCTGCAAGTTCCCCTCCACTCACCATCCTGACTTGGAAATATATCACTGTTCCTTCATTGTCGCTGGGTCAGAATCCTGGAATTCCCCCCCTCAGGGCATTGTGGGTCAACCCACAGCACACGGACTGCAGCGGGTCAAGAAGGCAGCTCACCCCACCTTCTCAAGGGGCAACTAGGGACGGGGCATTAAATGCTGGGCCCAGCCCGTGATGCCCACATCCTACAAGTGAATGAGAGAAACAGTGCACAGAGTTCTTCAAGGATTAAAGCGAGCTTACCTCCAGGGTTCCTCTCTTGGCTGGGTTGAGGACAAGGAAGCGTTTCAGGATGTTTTCACAGTCCGTGGACATGTAGAAGGGCACTCGATATTTCCCCCTCAACACTCTCTCCCTCAGCTCCTGCAGAGACAACCACATTTGTCACAAACCTTTAAAGAAGGAGCCATCGCCAGGGCAATGGACAGGTACATGACAGAACACAGTACGACTGGTAGCCTCTCGCCAACGGGAACGACCGGGGACCGAAGAGTTTACAAGGAGCATTTTTTTTTAGGGAGATGGGAGGTGGAGGGGGAAGTGGAGGGATTTTGGGGAGAGGGGGAGGGGCTTCGGGAAGAGGGTTGAGGGAGAGGGGGAGGTGAGGGGATTGAGGGAGAGGGAGGGGATTGAGTGTGTTCCAGAGCCTCCAATGACAGAATGAGTAAAGTCAGGGGATACACAGGAGGTTGGAGTTCAGGGGGGTGCAGAGATCGAGGAGGGGGTGGGGCAGGAGGGGATTGGGGCAGAAGGTCCCGGATCTCCAGATCATCACTGGGTTCTCCACATTAACAATGCTACCACGAGACCATCGCCTCCCCCTGGGGGGGTGGGGGTAGCGGGAGGGATTGGGGAGGGTCTGTGTGTGGATAGGGGGGGGTTGGGGGAAGTAGCAGTGGAAGAGTATGGGGAGGGGGTTACAGGGTGGTTGTGGGGGGAGTTGGGGCAGGGGGTTGTGGTGGTGGGTTGGGCGGGTGGGTGGGGTTGGAGGTGGTGGGTACAGGGTGACAGGGTGTTTGCGGAGAGGATGGGGAGGGGGTGAATAGGGGGTGATGGTGATGGGGGAATGGGAGAGGGGGGTGATGGTGGAGAGGTGGGGAGAGGGTTGAGGAGGGGGTGATGGTGGGAGGGGGTTGGGGACGGGGTCCCAGCTGCCTCACCTTGAGGTTCTGGCCGTCGAAGGGCAGCGAGCCGCTGACCAGTGTGTACAGGATGACCCCCAGGCTCCAGATGTCCACCTCGGGCCCGTCGTATTTCTTGCCCTGGAAGAGCTCTGGGGCAGCGTACGGGGGGCTCCCACAGAACGTGTCCAACTTGTTCCCAAACGTGAACTCATTACTGAAGCCAAAGTCAGCGATTTTAATATTACAGTCACCATCCAACAGGAGGTTCTCTGCCTGGAGGAGAGGGCAGGAGAGGGAGACAAGGAGGGGAGGGGGAGAGGGGGAAACAGCAGGGGGGGGGGGGGGGGGGAGAGTGGGGAGTGAGGAGAGGGAGGGGAAAGAGGGAGGGGGAGAGAGAGAGAGAGAGGGGGAGAGAGAGAGAGAGAGGGGGAGAGAGAGAGAGAGGGGGAGAGAGAGAGAGAGGGGGAGAGGGAGGGAGGGGGTAGAGGGAATTCAGGGGAGATGGTGGGGGAGGGGGGGAGTGGGGAGGGGGAGTGGGGAGGGGGAGTGGGGAGGGGGAGTGGGGAGGGGGAGTGGGGAGAGGGGAGAGGGGAGAGGGGAGAGGGGAGAGGGGAGAGGGAGTGGGACGGGGGGGAAGAGAGAGGGGGGGGGAGAGGGAGCGGGGGGGGGAGAGGGAGCGGGGGGGAGGGGGAGCGGGGGGGGAGGGGGAGAGGGGAGTGAGGGAGAGGGAGCGGGGGAGGAGCGGGGGAGGAGCGGGGGAGGGGAAGAGGGAGGGGGGAGTCGGGGGGGGAAGAGTGAGGGTGGAAAAGGGAGGGTGGAAAAGGGAGGGGGGATGGGGGGGGAGGATGGGGGAGGAGGATGGGGGGGGAGGATGGGGGGGGAGGATGGGGGGGGAGGATGGGGGGGGAGGATGGGGGGGGAGGATGGGGGGGGAGGATGGGGGGGGAGGATGGGGGGGGAGGATGGGGGGGGAGGATGGGGGGGGGATGGGGGGGGGATGGGGGGGGGATGGGGGGGGATGGGGGGGGGATGGGGGGAGGATAGGGGGAGGATGGGGGGGATGGGGGGGATGGGGGGGATGGGGGGAATAGGGAGGGGAGGGAAAGGGAGGGGGGAATGGGGAGGGGGAAATAGGGAGGGGGGAATAGGGAGGGGGGAATAGGGAGGGGGGAATAGGGAGGGGGGAATAGGGAGGGGGGAATAGGGAGGGGGAAGAGGGAGGGGGAAGAGGGAGGGGGAAGAGGGAGGGGGAAGAGGGAGGGGGAAGAGGGAGGGGGAAGAGGGAGGGGGAAAAGGGAGGGGGAAAAGGGAGGGGGAAAAGGGAGGGGGAAAGAGGGAGGGGGAAAAGGGAGGGGGAAAGAGGGAGGGGGGAAGAGGGAGGGGGGAAGAGGGAGGGGGGAAGAGGGAGGGGAGAAGAGGGAGGGGAGAAGAGGGAGGGGAGAAGAGGGAGGGGAGAAGAGGGAGGGGAGAAGAGGGAGGGGAGAAGAGGGAAGGGAGAAGAGGGAAGGGAGAAGAGGGAAGGGGGGGAAGAGGGAGGGGGGAAGAGGGAGGGGGAAGAGGGAGGGGAGAAGAGGGAGGGGAGAAGAGGGAGGGGAGAAGAGGGAGGGGAGAAGAGGGAAGGGGGGGAAGAGGGAGGGGGAAGAGGGAGGGGGAAGAGGGAGGGGGGAAGAGGGAGGGGGGAAGAGGGAGGGGGGAAGAGGGAGGGAGGAAGAGGGAGGGGGGAAGAGGGAGGGGGGAAGAGGGAGGGGGAAAAGGGAGGGGGAAAAGGGAGGGGGAAAAGGGAGGGGGGAGGGAGGGGGGAAGAGGGAGGGGAGAAGAGGGAGGGGAGAAGAGGGAGGGGAGAAGAGGGAGGGGAGAAGAGGGAGGGGAGAAGAGGGGCGAGGGAGAGGGAAGGGGGGTGGAAGAGGGAGGGGAGAAGAGGGAGGGGGAAAGAGGGAGGGGGAAAAGGGAGGGGGAAAGAGGGAGGGGGGAAGAGGGAGGGGGGAAGAGGGAGGGGAGAAGAGGGAGGGGAGAAGAGGGAGGGGAGAAGAGGGAGGGGAGAAGAGGGAGGGGAGAAGAGGGAGGGGAGAAGAGGGAGGGGAGAAGAGGGAGGGGAGAAGAGGGAGGGGAGAAGAGGGAAGGGAGAAGAGGGAAGGGAGAAGAGGGAAGGGGGGGAAGAGGGAGGGGGGAAGAGGGAGGGGGAAGAGGGAGGGGAGAAGAGGGAGGGGAGAAGAGGGAGGGGAGAAGAGGGAGGGGAGAAGAGGGAAGGGGGGGAAGAGGGAGGGGGAAGAGGGAGGGGGAAGAGGGAGGGGGGAAGAGGGAGGGGGGAAGAGGGAGGGGGGAAGAGGGAGGGGGGAAGAGGGAGGGGGAAAAGGGAGGGGGAAAAGGGAGGGGGAAAAGGGAGGGGGGAGGGAGGGGGGAAGAGGGAGGGGAGAAGAGGGAGGGGAGAAGAGGGAGGGGAGAAGAGGGAGGGGAGAAGAGGGAGGGGAGAAGAGGGGCGAGGGAGAGGGAAGGGGGGTGGAAGAGGGAGGGGGGAAGAGGGAGGGGGGAAGAGGGAGGGGGGGAAGAGGGAGGGGGGGAAGAGGGAGGGAGGGGGGAAGAGGGAGGGAGGGGGGAAGAGGGAGGGGGGGAAGAGGGAGGGGGGGGAAGAGGGAGGGGGGGGAAGAGGGAGGGGGGGGAAGAGGGAGGGGGGGAAGATGGAGGGGGGAAGAGGGAGGGGTAAAAGAGAGGGGGTAGGAAGAGTTGGGGAGAGAGGGAGAGGGAGAGACAGACACAGTGAGAGTGAGAGAAAAAGAGACAGGGAGTAAAATGGCTGCCGCACTTTTGACACCACACCAGCGGCTACACCTCTGAAATATTTAATTGGATGTAAAACAATCTGCCCTGATTCTCCTGTGTAGATGGGACGGTGAAGGAGGCATAGCAACACCCCTCTTCCTCAGGAGGCTACGGAAATTCAGCGGGTCCACACGGACACTCACCCACTTTTACACCAGAGAAAGCATCCTATCGGGATGCATCACGGTCTGGTTTGGCAACTGCTCTGCCCAGGACAGTAAGAAAACTACAGAGAGACGTGAACACAGCCCAGTCCATCACCAGCCTCCCACCCACTGACTCGGGAAAGCAGCCAACATCATCAGAGAGCCCTCCCACCCCGGTTAGAATCCCTTCCACCCTCTTCCATTGGGAAGGAGATATAAAACCTCAAACACATGTACCAGCAGATTCAGGAACAGCTTCTTCCCTGCTATTATCAGACTTATAACGTACCTCTCAAATCTAACATTGATCTCGTTCTTGTATACCTGCTGTAGAGTATAATTTGTACACCTTGCTCTAAGCATCTTATGATCTGCCTGTCCTGCCCACAGAACAAAGCTTTTCACTGTACTTAGGTACATGTGACTGCAATAAATCAAATCAAATCAAAACTTTGGTATGTTCTGAGGCCAAGCTGTGAGCCCCCGGGGAAGGGAGAGATATTAAGGAGCACCCATCGCCCATTGAGACCATACATGAAACGCGGTGATGTTGGACTGGGGAATGGAGACCCACCTTCAGATCCCGGTGGACAATGTTCCTCTGGTGACAGTACTGTACAGCAGAGACAATCTGAAAGAAAAGTTACACAGTGATCATTCCATATCCCGCTGAACAAACCCCTCGTCAACAAAAAGACCCTCACTCCAAAACTGGAAGCCCTCTTGTGTCCAAATCTTAGAATTCCATTCCCCAGTTTGTCCAGAAGTTGCTTCATCGGTGGGAGGGGACTCTCAGTTAGCTCAGTTGGTTGGACGACGGGTTGGTGATACCCGCCCCGGTTATCACCTCTGCCAAAACCTCTTCCTTTCGGCAGAAGCTTAAACACACAAACCAACTGGTTCAGGAAGAGCTACTTTCCTGCTGACTTAAACTGCTGAACGGATCTCTCTAATCTCAGGTGGACCTCTCTCTAATCTAAGGTGGACCTCTCTCTAATCTAAGGTGGACCTCTCTCTAATCTAAGGTGGACCTCTCTCTAATCTAAGGTGGACCTCTCTCCATGCTCCTTCTTGCAGCAGTAATATTGAATTCCTCGCTCTGTTCATCACTGTAATGCACTTTTGTTTTTAAGATTAGATTCCCTTCAGTATGGAAGCAGGCCCTTCGGCCCAACAAGTCCACACCGACCCTCCGAAGAGTAACCCACCCAGACCCATTCCCCTACCCTATATTTACCCCTGACTAATGCACCTAACACTATGGGACAATTTAGCACGGCCAATCCACCCTAACCTGCACATCTTTGGACTGTGGGAGGAAACCGGAGCACCCGGAGGAAACCCACGCAGACACGGGGAGAACGTGCAATCTCCACACAGTCACCCAAGGTGCGAATCGAACCTGGGTCCCTGGCGCTGTGAGGCAGCAGTGCTAACCACATTTCCTCACATTGACCTTCTGCAGAATTTTCAGTAAACACTATTAATAATTTTTTAAAAAAGTTTTAATAAAGGAGAATTTAAGTCCACCCAGTCCATTTCACAGCCCTGGGCTCGAAGGCCTGATGCCCCATTGGAGTCCTGGCCTGGGCCCATGTGGGAGAAAACACGATATGGAGTCACGGAATGACTGACCAATGCTGCCGCAAGGAGTCCCAGGCCGTTGCCGATGAAAACAACCGTCGAAAGAGCCCCTAGGCCATATCAGACCAACCTTGAAGCCTCCCTGACAGGCTCCTGCCCTCGCGAGGCCAATATTGTTAAGATCGAACCCAGGTCCCTGGTGCTGTGAGACAGCAGTGCTAACCACTGAGCCACCGTGTTGCACGTTGTAGGGTACAATCCGCACCCAAAGTAAAACTTTTCACTGTATCTCGGTACATGTGACAATAATAAATCAAATCAACAGTGTGGCTTCAATTCCTGTACCGCAAAGGCCGCCCACATCCTCAGCCTCTCCCCTCACCTGACGCGCGGTGACCCTCAGGTTAAACCCCCACTCGTCGTCTCTCTCTCTCTCTAATGAGACAGCAGCCCCATGGCCCTCTGGGATTATTTAGGACTTCATTTTATTCTGAGGTAGACAAATTGGGAAAACACCAGAGTAATTACTCACTGGAGCAATAATCCAGGCCGGGGGTCACGGGTTCAGGTCACACCACGGCGGTTTAGAATCTGGAATCCCCATAGCGTGGGAGCAAGCCATTTGACCCATTGAGTCCGCAACTGCCTGCTGAAGAGCATGCCACCCAGACCCACCCCAGGCCTGTAACCTGGCATTTTCCATGGCTAACCCACCCAGCCTGCCCATCCCTAGACACTGTGGGCAATTTAGCATGGCCAATCCACCCCAACCTGCACATCTTTGGACTGTGGGAGGAAACCGGCGCACCCGGAGGAAACCCAGACAGACACGGGGAGAACGTGCAAACTCGAGGGTGGAATCAAACCCGGGTCCCTGGCGCCTTGAGGCAGCAGTGCCAACAACTGAGCCACCGAGTCACCACAAATCTGTATAACCTGAATTTAATTCAAAAATTTGGCACTGAAGTTGGTCAGTTGGTTGTATTACCGCACAGGCACGATGGGCTGAAGGGTGTTTTTATGTGCTGTAGATCTCAATGACTCTTGACTACCCTCTGAAAGGGTGGAGCAAGCCATCGATTTAGGGGACAAAGGCTGGCCCTGCCCCAGTGACACCCCCATCGCAGGAAGGAATAGCGACAATGAGTCGGGTTCTGTCCCAGGTTGCTAGGTTACAACCCTAACCTCTACCGTCGGGACCATCAGCCATAGGGTATTCAGGGCCAACATGTACACAAATCTCGCAAGACAAACTCCTTCATTTATTTTAATCCTCAATGAGAGTGCGAGAGACAGCGCAAGCTCGGGAAAATAAAAGAGAAAGGAAAAAGTGAGAGAGAGAGAGAGATAAAGGAGTTGAGTGATAGAGCGAAAGGGAAAGGAAGAGACAGAGAGAGAAAGAAAAAGGAAAGAAAGATGGAGAAGAGAGTGAAAAATGAATATGAGAGAGAGATAGAAAGATAAAGGAGAGAGAGATAGAAAGATAAAGGAGAGAGAGATAAAGGAGAGAGAGAGAGAAAGATAAAGGAGAGAAAAGTCTGGAGAAGAGAAAGAAAAGGAACTTAAATATGAGAGAGGGAAAGAAAGGAAGAAGCGAACGAAAGAAAGTAAAAGGAGAGATGGACAAAGAAAAAGCTGAATGAGAGAGAGTGAGAAAAAGAGCAAAAGAAAGGGAAGGAGAAAGAAAGAAGAGAATGAGAGAGAGAAAGGGGTAGGAGGAAAAGAAAAGGTGATGAATCAGTGGGAGAGCAGAAAAGAGTGAAAAAGACAAAACATGGGCTGAGAAGGCAAACAGAGAATTTAAGGAAGATATGAAGAGAGACAGAAGGGGATAGGAAGGTGGGGGGACAGAGTGGACAATGAGGGGTGAGCAGTCGAGGGAGAAGAGCACAAGGTAAGGAGTTCTGGATGAAGTGGTAAAAATACAGAAAAACAAAAAGCAGATATCAAAATGGAGAAATAACGTGTCCAAAACAAAACAAAACAAAACAGAACAGGCTGCACCTGGCGGAACTTGGCTCTGGCTTCCTTCTCTTTCATCCGCCCATGTGACACGAGGTAGTCAAACACTTCACCTGAAGAGATTAAAACAGGAGGTTAATGTCCTGCTCATGGTCCAGGCTGGCTTTCCGACTCCCAGGCCCATCCAGTATATCGACTGAGAAATCCCACCCTGCACTTTGATAACTACCGGGAAATCCCGGCCTGCCCTTGGTTAACTACCGGGAAATCCCGGCCTGCCCTCGGTTAACTACCGGGAAATCCAGGCCTGCACTCGGTTAACGACCGGGAAATCCCGGCCTGCACTCGGCTAACGACCGGGAAAATCCTGATCTCACTCGGTTATCCACCAGGAAATTCCATCCTGCATGCGTTTAACTACTTGAAAAGACCGGCCTCTACTCTGTTAACTACCACAAAATCCCAGTTTCAACTTTGTTAACTACTGGAAAATCCTGGCCTTCTTCGGTTAACTATGAGAAGACTCTGGCCTCCACTTGGTTAACTCGGGCAAACCCTAGCTTGCACTCGGTTGACTACCGGAAAATCGCGTCTGCCACTTGGTTAACGAGGGGAAAGTCTGCATCTACCCACTTCATGTTCCACAAAATAGACTCCAAACAATTTTATTCAACCTCCCGGGAGTTGCAGTCAACACTGTCTCGATGAGAGTCAGTGACCACCTGGGAAGGAGCCCGTGGATTCTCAAGGGTCCTTTGTGATCACATGAGCTCTGAACTGGCAATGAGCCGTACTGATTGGCCAACTGCCTTCCCTGGCCTGAGCTAGATAACTTTGGGTGGGGAGGACGGCCAGGAAATCTGGGGATTGCCAGCAAGAGAAAAACACCACCTCCTGGCCCTCGGTCAATCAGGGAACGAAGATCATGGCATTCTACCAGCAAGGTGTGGATCCAGAGGACACCATAATGTTGGACATGCCTGTCACTCAAAGGTGGAACCACGGTTGGAGACTGGAGGATCAGAATGCCACAGGAGATGGCCATTTGTCCCATCGGCTTTGTGCTAGCTCTCCGTCGAGTAACCAGTCAAACCCCTTGGAATGGAGTCAGTCCGTGTTGGCAAACCCAAGTACAGAGAAGCCACGAAAATTGGGAGAGATGTTGGGAATCATAGTAATGTCAAGGGTTTGTTAATCTGGAGGCCTAGGAAAATACCCTGGCCACATGGATTCAAACCTGACCATTCAATTAGTATGACCATGACAACCATCATTGATTGCTTGTGAAAACCCATCTGGTTCACTAATGTCCTTCAGAGGGAGGGAAAATCTGCTGTCCTTCCCTGGTGTGGCCTACACGTGACTCCAGACCCACAGCAATGCCCTCTGAAATGGCCAAGTTGCAGGCCTTTCCAGTGATGCTCACATTCCGTGGATAAATAAAGGGTGGGGAGAGAGGTGGAGGAATGGGAATTGTGGGGCACTTGCATCTCTAATAATCACAGGGGGGATCCCTAAAGGATGGAGAAAGTGAGGACTGCAGATGCTGGAGATCAGAGCTGAAAATGTGTTGCTGGAAAAGCGCAGCAGGTCAGGCAGCATCCAAGGAACAGGAGAATCGACGTTTCGGGTATCAGCCCTTCTTCCTGAGGCACCAGGCAGCCATATTAGTTGGCCACTTTAGGGCCTCAGTAGGGTCAGAGACTCCCCCCGCCACTCCCCGTCAGAACGAGAGGTACGGGATGGATAGTGGAGTTGGTGGGAAAGCCACGTTGTGTAGTTTACGAGAGTCCCCTGACCCCTACCCCCCCCCACCACAACCACCATCCCAGCAACTGGGTCTTAAAACCCAACTCCGGCTTTGTCCAGAGGTCACCGAAGATGTCACCTAGTATGGTGACGAAACGTATGAAAACGAACCTTCCAGCTCAGCGAGCAAACCTACATCCAGAATCTCAACGTAAGCTACAAATCTTCTCAAAACCCGCTTAAAACCCAATCTCCATTTCTGAGCCGGTTGTAAATTGGCCAATTAGCCATTGGCTGATGATCATGAATAGTCAACGGCTGCTCATGTGACCAAAAAGGGGTGTGGAATGCGGACTGGGTCAGCTACGACAATTCGTGTATCCCAAGGAGAACTCAGCAAGGTGTGTGGAGGGGGGGGGGTTTAGAAAATGCGTTGAAATGCAGCCTGACTCGAACTGATATCAAGGGAGGCTGCTGATTGAGTGACTCAGTTCTTCTAAATAGAGAGTTTCTTATTTGACTAATGAAATGTTGAGAGCCGAACGCTTCAATCACGTTGTCAAATCGATGTGACAGGCCCCAGCCGATCCAACACCCAGATCCAGCCCACACGTCTTTTTTTGGGCCTTGTTTCCATGGCAACAGATCCCAGGCTGCGGCCTAGGAGAGTCAGTCAGTGGGTGGAAGGCACACAGCGATGAGGTGGGGGTGGGAGGGAGGAGATTCACGTGTGGTGTCCCAGACCCTGTTTACCCTCTTCCCCCCCACTCCACCATTTTCTTTTCTGGGCTCCCACCCACTTGGCCCCTCAACAAGATGGATCCCTGCGTCTCTTGTCATTTTTTCTCTCTCTCACTATCTCACTCTCTCTCTCTCTCTCTCTGCAGGCTCCTACTCCTGTAGCCTCATCACGTCTCGATTAAGTACGAAGCCAAGGATGGGCTATGTAATATGTCCCATGGGCAGGAGGAAGACACGGGGTTTGAGTGCCAGCTGGTTCTGCCACTAGAAAGGGGCAGGGGTTTAAAATATCAAGGCCTTCAAATGGACAACACGATGGCTCAGTGGTTAGCACTGCTGCCTCATAGCGCCAGGGACCCGGGTTCAATTCCATCCTCGGGCAACTGTCTGTGTGGAGTTTGCACATTCTCCCTTTGTCTGCGTGGGTTTCCTCCCACAGTCCAAAGGTGTGCAGGGTAAGGTGGATTGACCGTGCTAAATTACCCATAGTTTTCAGGGATGTGTAGATTAGGTGCATTAGTCAGGGGTAAATGTAGAGTAGGGGAATGGACCTGGCTGGGTTGGGTGTGGATTTGTTGGGCCGAAGGGCCTGTTTCCACACTGTTGGGATTCTATGAATCATAGACTTCCTACAGTGTGGAAGCAGGCCATTCGGCTCATCAAATCCACAGCAACCCTCTAGAGAGCATCCCACCCCGTCCCTGTAACCCCATATTTCCCGCAGGATGAACCAACCCTCGCCTGCACATCCCTGGATACTGGACAATTCAGCATAGCCAGTCCACCCTAGCCAGCATGTCTCTGGACTGTGGGAGGAAACCCACGCAGATACGGGGAGAATGTCTGTGTGGAGTTGCACAGTCACCCGAGGCTGGAATCGAACCCGGGGCCCTGGTGCTGGGAGGCAGCAGTGCTAACCACTGAGACACCATGGCACCCTGATTGAGCCACTGTGCCATTTCCCGTGGCTAACCCATCCGGACTACACATCCCTGGACCCGAAACGTTAACTCTTGATTTCTCTCCACGGAATGCTGCCAGACCTGCTTTTTGCAGCGATTTCTATTTTTGCGGCCTTCTTCACTATCCTGTCTACCTGCGACTCCACTTTCAAGGATTTATGAACCTGCACTCTAAGGTCCCTTTGCTCAGCAACATTCCCCCAAGGCCTTACCGTAAAGTATCTGCCTAAGGCCTGATTCACACACTCTAATCGCCCGCCTTGTGCCAGTTATGATGCGTCTTGTTCCTCTTTAATCTGCCCCTCTTCTCAAGTGCAAGATCGAACACAGCTGATGGCTTACCTCCGCTTGCATACTCCATGATCAAGTAGAGGGTTTTCTCTGTCTCTATCACCTCGAATAACTTCACTACCAAAAGAAAAGCAGTTTTTTGAAAATACAAATCAATTATCAAGCAATGGACCGGATGGATTCACTCCCGTTCACAACCCCATTTTTTTTGCCCGTTTTGCGGCCATTGGGCCCCTCGACTGGCAGGAAATGGGAAGCGTAACCGTGGCAACGTCGTCGCATTAGTAGGCCCAAGGCACTGCTCCGGGGAAAGAGGTTGAAATCCCATCAGGGCCCATGACAGAACCGTTCATCAAAACTGGAATGGAGGGCCCTTGTGGCACAGTCCCTACCTCTGGTTCAATTCCCACCTGTTCCAGAGGTAACATCTCTGAACAGGAGAAGGTGAAGACTTCAGATGCTGGAGGTCAGAGTTGAAAAGTGCGGTGCTGGAAATGCACAGCAGGTCAGGCAGCGTCCAAGGAGCAGGAAAGTCCATGTTTCAGACGTAAGCCCTTCATAAGTCCTGATGAGGGACTTTTGCCCGAAACGTCGACGCTCCTGCTCCTCAGATGCTGCCTGACCTGCGGTGCTTTTCCAGCAACACCACTTTTGACCAGCACCTCTGGATGATTGGAAAACATGTACAATTGGAACTAGCGGCCGTCAAACTATCACCGATCGTTACAAAAACCCTGTGAGAAACGGGCTGTTCTTTCCCCAGTTTTGCCTCCTTGGAAACTACTGTCAGTGTTCTCAAAGGTAATTAGGAAATACCAACAATTATTGGTGATGTGGTAGTAAAGATACAAGCAATGCAGAGCCCCAGGGTTAATGTTTTTGGGGTTTGGGTTCAGATCCTACGCTGGCGGATGGTGAAATTTGAAATCCATAAGGTCTGGAATGAGAAGCCTATTGTCAATTGCTGCTTTTTTATATTTGAAAATAAAATCTTTTTTCTTCAGGAAAGGAAATCTGCCGTCCTTACTTGCTCTGGCCTACACGTGACTCCAGACCCACAGCCAACGGGTCTCTGAAATGGCCGAGCAAGACACTTTGTTCATGGGGAAATTAGGGATTGTGGGTAAAATCCCAGCCTTTCCCACGTGGAAATTTAAAAAAATAGGACTCTCCTCTCTTCTTCGTCCATGTTACCCATCCCCTTAACCATCCCACAGGTTCTGTCTCCTTCCTGTATCCCCAGGATGTTACAGAGGAACAGAAGGAGGCCATTCAGCCTCACCCACACCATTCAACCAGGTTCTAACCCTCCTCACCTCAACCCCAACCCCAAACGTCTGCACGGACCACTCACCAATATTCGGGTGGTTCAAACACTTCATTATCCGCACTTCCCTGAAAAGCTGAAAGAGAGAAGCACAAAAAGAGATGATAACGTTCGCGACAACATAGTCAACACAACGGAAGAGAACAGAACAGCAGGAACTAGTCAAGTTGGCCAGAAGATGGTGCCAACTAAGACTCTCAACACACCACATGCCTCTGAGCTTTCTGGAATGTTCTGTTGCCATGGTGACGTTGGTTGCTTGCATCCTTTCCATCAGAATGAGGGGGTTGATGCCACCTCCTTATTGGGCCTCATCACTACAACAATAAGCTGATGGCTAGCCAAAGGAAATGCCTCAAGGTGCTTCATAGACACATAGAAAATAGGAGCAGGAGTAGGCCATTCGGCCCTTCACTCCTGCTCCACCATTCTATATGACGGCAGCTGCTCATCCCCCCCTTACCCTCTGATCCCTTTAGCTCCAAGAACTACATCCAATTCATGAAAACTGACATGTTCCCCCTTCCCTCTCTCTCATTGCCCCCCATTTCTCTCTCGCTCACTGTCTGTCATTGCCCCCTCATTTCTCTCTTGCTGTCTCTCCCATTCCCATTTGTCTCTCCCTCTCCCATTCCCTCCATTTCTCTCTCCCTCTCTCTCTTCCATTCCCATTTCTCTCTTGCTCTCTCTCCCATTCCCCCCATTTCTCTTGCTCACTATCTCTCTCTCTCTCATTCCTCTGCCCTCTATTTCTCTCTCTAGCTCTCTCTCTCTCATACAGGACACTGGTTCGGCCACTTTTGGCATATTGTGTGCACTTCCGATCTCCCTCCTACCAGGAGGATGTTGTGAAACTTGGAAGGGTCCAGTAACGATTTACAAGGATGTTGCCAGGGTTGGAGGATTTGAGTTATAGGGAAAGGCTGAACAGGCTGGGGCTGTTTTCCCTGGAGCATTGGAAGCTGAGGGGTGACCTTATAGAGATTTACAAAATTATGAGGGGCATGGATAGACCCTTCGGTTTAACTTGTCCATACCGACCAGATATACTAAATTAATCTATTCCCATTTGACAGCACTCGGCCCATATCCCTCTAAACCTTCCTATTCATAATACCTACCCAAATGCCTCTTAAATGTTGTAATTGTACCAGCCTCCACCACATCCTCTGGCAGCTCATTCCACACACGTACCACCCTCTGCGTGAAAATGTTGCCCCTTAGGTCTCTATTATATCTTTCCCCTCTCACCCTAAACCTATGCCCTCTAGTTCTGGACTCCCCGAGCCCAGGGAAAAGGCTTTGTCTATTTATCCTATCCATGCCCCTCATAATTTTGTAAACCTCTATAAGGTCACCCCTCAGCCTCCGATGCTCCAGGGAAAACAGTCCCAGCCTGTTCAGCCTCTCCTGATAGCTCAAACCCTCCAACATCCTTGTAAATCTTTTCTGAACCCTTTCAAGTTTCACAACAGCCTTCCGATAGGAGGGAGTCTGGAATATTCCAAAAGTAGCCTAACCAAAGTGGGCGGGGAATCATCGAGGCGTTCAAAATGACGAGGGAGACGGAGCCAGTCGGAAGAGAATCGCAGGAGGGTCAGCAACCGGAGGGATGCGGCTTGAAGAGATTTGGCAAGCGGTGAGGAGTGTGGGGGCGGGATGTTAAATTCAGCGAGTTGTTGTTATCTGCCTGAAAGGAGGGCGGGATCAGATTCACTTCCGAAAGGGAATTGGAGAAACGATTGAAAGGGAACAACCTTTTCCCGAGGGATGGGGGGAAAATGGGACTGACTAGAGAGCTCTTCCAAAGAGCTAGCACAGACATGATGGGCTGAATTACCTCCTTCTGCATTGTATGATTCTATTTTTATTATGCATTCACAGGATGTGACCATCCCTGGCTAGCCCAGCATTTATTGCCCATCCCTAATTGCCCTGAGGGCAGTTAAGAGTCAACCCCATTGCTGTGGGTCTGGAGTCACATGTAGGCCCAGACCAGGTAAGGATGGCAGTTTCCTTCCCTGAGGGGAAGTGGATGGGCTTTTCTGTCGATCGACAATGGATTCCTGGACATCATTAGATTCTTAATTCCAGATTTTTATCGAATTCAAATTCCACCACCTGCCGTGGCAGGATTTAAACCCAGATCCCTGGAATATTACCTGGATCTCTGGATTAACATTCCAGTGATAATGCCACTAGGCCGTCACTTCCCCAAGGGCAGGGCGACTAGTGCAAATGGGGTGGAGAGTTTTCGTCAAGTGGATGTTTACAGAGGCCGGAATGGCCGGGAGATGATGCAGGGAGGAGACTTCCATCCACAGACACAGGGAGGGAGTGAAAGAAAATCCCTCGCCTCCACCACTGGGTCTGGGACAATCACCGAGCACCGGCCAGGATCAGCTCTGACCAGGATCAGCTCCGACTGTGATCCAGGATCTGATCTCTAACTGGAATCCAGTATCCGATCTCTGACCGGGATCCAGGATCCGAACTCTGACCGGGATCCAAATCTCTGACCGGTATCAGCTCCAACTGGGATCAGCCCTGAATAGGATCCAGGATCCAGGATCGAATTTCTGATTGGGATCCGATCTCTGACCGGAATCCAGGATCCGATCTCTGACTGGGATCCAGTCTCTGACCAGGATCAGCTTCGACCGGGATCCAATCTCTGATTGGGATCAGCCCTGACCGGAATCCAGGATCTGATCTCTGACCGGGATCAGCTCCGACCGGGATCCGATCTCTGACCGGGATCAGCTCCGACCGGGATCCGATCTCTGACTGGGATCCCACGCTGATGAACAGGTCACAGCCCCTCATCCCCATGGATCAGGACAGAGATTTCCCATGAGCCTCAACATCCCTGACCTCGGAGTTCCCAGCATGGCCTCAATGAAGAGATCACGGAACATTCCGGATCCCTGCTGCATCTCTGCAGGATAACTGTTAAAGATTACATTCTAATGAATGCTGTCAGGCACGACATTAAACAGCTCCGGGGTGGGGAGAGGGAGGGGAGGGGGGGTGGTGGCTAGGCTTGTATTGACATACATTTCACTGGAATAAACGCAACATTAATGATCAATAATCCCAGGGCCTGGGAGTGAGAGAGACCTAACAAGGCTTCAACCCTCAACAGGACATCACAGTCACACCCCCAACACCCCCTCTACACAGCTGCCCCACTCAGTCCAAATATAGACCCCCACTCCAACCAGTGCCGCGGCGGGGGAGCGAGTCAAGGGGCAGAGAGTGAGGAGGGGGCAGAGCATGAGGTGGGGAGAGAGAGAAAGAGACAGACAGATGGAGAGGAAGAGCAAGGGGTAAGGGTGGGGGTAGGGGATAGTGATGGAGGATGTGTGGACAAGGGAGAGGGAGCGAGAGGCGACAATGATGGAAGGGACAGTGAGGCAAGGGAGGGGAGAGGGCAAGGGAGAGGGGAGCATGAGGGAGGGGAGAACGCGAGGAGAGGAGAGCGGGAGGTCGAGGGGAGAAGGGCGAGGAGTAGTGCGTGAGGGAGGAAGGGTGAGGGGGGAAAGGGCGGGGGGGGGGGGGGGAGTGTGAGAGGGAGGAAGGGCAAGGGAGAGGACAGGGCAAGGGAGGGGAAAGGGCGAGGGAGGGGAGAGCGCGAGGGAGGGGAGAGCGCGAGGGAGGGGAGAGCGCGAGGGAGGGGAGAGCGCGAGGGAGGGAAGGAAGCGAGGGAGGAGAGAGTGTGGGGGGTGGAAGGGCGAGGGAGGGGAGCGAGGGGAGAGGGCGAGGGGAGAGGGCGAGGGGAGAGGAACATGTTTAGCGGCAACTCCTCAGGAGATGGGCTGGGAAACCCCACCACCCAAAACCTCCTGCCCCTGTAGCAGGATTTGAAACTGCTCCCTCCCGCACCCCCCAACTCCATGAGGCAGAGCCGCTGCCCAGAGATCTAGACTGGGCCTTAAACGCATTTCGGGACCCCCTCGGGCCTGTTCTGCCTCCAGCTGATTGAAGCCTCAACTCCACTTCCACATCTGACTCTAGTGACCTTGAACCCCTCGTTCGGAAACAGTCTGTCCATGTCAGCCCATAAAAATATTCAGGGGAGGGAATTCCAAAGACTGGAGAGAAAAATCTGACTCATCTCCATCTTAAAAGGGAGGTTCCTTATTTGTCAATTGTGCCCCTTTGTTCTAGATTATGCCACAAGGGAATCATCCTCACAGCATCTATTGTGAAATCCCCTCAGGGGTTTATATTTTCCAAAAAGATTCATCTGAACTTCAAAGTCTACAGACGCAAGCTATCTAACCTTTGACCCCTCACGTTAACCTGAGACTGCTCCCAGTATTGAGGCCGGCCCTCACTACAAGGTCAACCACTCCCCCCTCCTCTACTGAACAATTTCTCCGCCACTGAATCTCATCTTCGGTTTCAGCGTCTGTCTTTCGCATAATTTGCCTCTCCAACTTCGGAGTTTATGCCTACTGTTCCCTTGGCAACGCAGAGGCGCTCCTTCAGATTAGGCCTCAGGAGATTTCCAACAGATTCTCTCAGGAACCCCCTCCCCCCCTCCCCCAACCAAAGCCAGAAAAACAGGCTTGGTTTCTCTCTCTCTCTCTTTATTCTCCAGTACCACCACCACCCCCCACCCCTCAACAGTCTCTCTTAGTCATGATTCACAATTTTGTTCAATCAGAATCCGAAAAAAAAGGCTTTGAAAACTATCAAACACTCTAATCGGGAGGGTCGGAGTGGAAATATTTTTGCATTCTTTCCCAGGGTCATCGCTGGCTTAGTCAGCATTTATTGCCCCGTCTCTAATTGCCCCCTTGAGAAGGTGGGGGTGAACTGCCTTCTTGAACCGCTGCAGTCCACGTGCTGTGGGTTGACCCACAATGCCCTGAGGGAGGGAATTCCAGGATTCTGACCCGGCGACACTGAAGGAACGGCGATATATTTCCAAATCAGGGTCGGGAGTGGAGGGGAACTTGCAGGGGCTGGTGTTCCCATGTATGTGCTGCCCTTGTCCTTCTAGATGGAAGTGGCTGTGGGTTTGGAAGGGACTGTCTGAGGATCTTTGGTGAACTTGTGCAGTGCGTCTTGCAGATGGTACACACTGCTGCTCCCGAGCACAGAAAATTAACTGATCTGATAACCCCCAACTCCATGATCTCTCAGTACAGTGCAGCAGATACGATGGGCTGAATGGCTTACAGTGTCATATTCAGTGTCGTACAGTCTTATAGTAGAGGGAATGGATGTTGAAGGTGGATGTGGTGCTAATCAAGCGGGGGCTGCTTTGTCCTGGATGGTGTTCAGCTTCTCGAGTGTTGTTGGAGTTGCCCCATCCAGGGGCAAGTGGGGAATATTCCATCCCACTCCTGACTTGTGCCTTGTAGACGGTGGGACAGGCTTTGGGGAGTCAGGGGTGAGTTACTCTCGGTAGGATTCCCAACCTCTAACCTGCTCTTGTTTGCAATAAATCGAATAATGGCGGGCTGGACAAATTTGCTAGTCAGCTCCCAGTGCTCACCGTTTCCATTTTAAAGTACACAGCCTTTTAATTCCCTCTGTTGCCTCGCTTGAACCCCCCAGTCTCGGCACCACACCCTCCAAGCCCTGAGATGACGCTGCTGTGGTGGTGAACTCCCTACAGGTCAGGGAGTTCAGATCCCATCACAGCAGCTGCTATCCCCCACTTTCCCGAAGATCACTGTACGCCAGTTCACTTTGACCTACGTTAGCACCCGTTTTTGCTAACCGAAAGAAATCCAAAGAGGATTTTCGCTTTTATGAAAGAAAGGAGGAATTTTTTTTCCCGTATAAATTAATGCTTTCTTCGCCTTACGCCATTTCGGCTTACAACAGTTTTCGCAGGAATGCTCTACTTTCGGAGAGCGGGCAGATACCAGGAAACGATTGTCAATTGCAATAAAAACCAGTTCCTCTACAGCGAGGGTAGTCTGCCACCCAAACCTGGTTTGATCTGGTCTGGTCTGGTCTGGTCTACACGTGACGCCAGACCCACAACGAAGAGGTTGACTCTTAACTGCTCTCTGAAGTGGACCAGCCTTCCGACGGACAGTTAGGGATGGGCGACAAATCCTTATTTGTCTTATCTGGTGCTATCCACAAAAACACACCCCTCTCTGCTCCACTGTTTTTGGTCTCTTGCCATTATCGCTGTGTTTTTTAAAAAAAAATTCAATGATTCACAGGATGAGGGCGTTGCTGCCCAGGCCAGCGCTTATTAGCGGAATGAGGGAACAGACTCGAGGGCTGAATGGCCTAATTTCTGCTCCAACGTCTTGTGGAGATGGTGGGCCAAAGGGCCCTTTCCTGTGCTGTACTGTTCTATGATCTTCCATGGGGCAACAGTATTGCTGGCTAGGCCCAGCATTTATTGCCCTTCCCTAATTGTCCCAGAGGGTAGTAAAGAGTCAACACATTGCTGTGGGTCTGTCGACAAGACCAGGTAAGGATGGCAGTTTCTTTCCCTAAAGGACATTTAGTGATCCAGATGGGGTATTCCGACAATTAATTAATGGTTATTGTTACATTTTAATTCTAGATTCTTATTGAATTCAAATTCCACCACTCACAATCATACAGATGTACAGCATGGAAACAGACCCTTCGGTCCATCCTGTCCATGCTGACCAGATATCCCAACCCAATCTAGTCCCACCTGCCAGCACCCGGCCCATATCCCTCCAAACTCTTCCTATTCATATACCCATCCAAATGCCTCTTAAAATGTTGTAATTGTACCAGCCTCCACCACATCCTCTGGCCATCCTCTGTGTGTAAACGTTGCCCCTTAGGTCTCTTTTATATCTTTCCCCTCTCCCCCTAAACCTATGCCCTCTAGCTTTGGACTCCTCGACCCCAGGGAAAAGACTTAGTCTATTTATCCTATCCATGCCCCTCATAATTTTATAAACATCTATAAGGTCACCCCTCAGCCTCCGACACTCCAGAGAAAACAGCTCCAGCCTATTCAACCTCTCCCTGTAGCTCAAACCCTCCAACCCTGGCAACATCCTTGTAAATCTTTTCGGAACCCTTTCAAGTTTCACAACATCTTTCCGATAAAAAGGAGACCAGATTGTACGTAATATTCCAAACAGTGGCCTAACCAACATCCTGTACAGCTGCAGTGTGACCTCCCAACTCCTGTACTCAATACTCTGACCAATAAAGGAAAGCATTCCAAACGCCTTCTTCACTCTCCTATCTACCTGCGACTATTCAAATCCAGGTCCCCAGAATGTGACCTGGGTTTCTGGATTAACATTCCAGCGACAACGCCACTAGGGTATTGCCTCCTCACCATGTTACCCACTATGTCCTGGGCCCTACGACCTGGAATCCCCCTCCCCCAACCTTCCCACCTCCTTCAGACGCTCCTTATAACCTATCGCCACCTTGACAGGGGTTCTCCTGAATGTGGTTCGGTGTCAAAGTTGTGTTTCATATTCCACTCCTGCAACGTTTTATATTGAAGGGGCTATATAAATGCAAGCTGTTCGTTTACTGGGGCTCCAAGGTTAATTGGCCACACTGAGTGACTTACAGCGTGGGGAGATCGGGGCTTAAAGGGGATGCACCATCAAACAGGGAATCTCTGGCAGAGGTCAGGACTCTGTCATTGGACCCGGGCTGTCATAAAGCCATAGAGATGTACAGCACGAAAACAAACCCTTTGGCCCAACTCGAATCAATGCTGACCAGATATCCAAACCCATTCTAATCCCATTTATAGAGGCACAGAGATGTACAGCACAGAAACAGACCCTTCGGCCCATCTCATCAATGCTGATCAGATATCCCAATCCAACCTAGTCCCACTTGCCAGCACTTGGCCCACACCCCTCCAAACCCTTCCTATTCCTATACCCATCCAGATGCCTTTTAAATGTTGCAATTGTACCAGCCTCCACCCACTTCCTCTGGCAGCTCATTCCACACATTCACCACCCTCTGAGTGAAAAAGTTGCCCCTTAGGTCCCTTTTAATCTTTCCCCTCTCACCCTAAACCTATGCCCTCTGGTTTTGGACTCTCCCCACCCTGGGAGAAAGTGAGGACTGCAGATGCTGGAGACCAGAGTTGAAAAGTGTGGTGCTGGAAAAGCGCAGCAGGTCAGGCAGCATCCGAGGAGCAGGAGAATTGACGTTTCGGGCATTAGCCCTTCTTCAGGAATGAGGCTGGTGTGCCAAGCGGGCGGAGATAAAAGGTTGGGGGGGGCTGGGGCGCGCTGGGAATACGATAGGTGGAAAGAGGTGAGGGTGAGGGTGATAGGCCAGAGAGGGGGTGGGGAGCGGAGAGGTCGGGAAGAAGATTGCAGGTCAAGAAGGCGGTGCTGAGTCCGAGGGTTGGGACTGAGATAAGGTGGGGGGAGGGGAAATGAGAAAGCTGGAGAAACCTGCGTTCATCCCTTGTGGTTGGAAGGTTCCTTGGCGGAAGATGAGGCGCTCTTCCTCCAGGCGTCGTGTTGCCATGGTCTGGTGATGGAGGAGGCCAAGGACCTGCATGTCCTTGGCGGAGTGGGAGGGGGAGTTAAAGTGTTCAGTCACAGGGCAGTTGGGTTGGTTGGTGCGGGTGTCCCAGAGGTGTTCCCTGAAACATTCCGCAAGTCCCACCCTGGGGAAAAGACCTTGTCTATTTACTCTATCATAGAACAGAATTCCCTACACAGTGTGGAAACAGGCCCTTCAGCCCAACAAGTCCATACTGACCTTCCGAAGAGTATCCCACCCAGACCCATTCCCCTACCCTATTATTCTACATTTACCCCTGACTAATGCACCAAATCCACACATCTCTGGACATTATGGGGCAATTTAGCATGGCCAATCCACTTGACCTGCACATCTTTGGACTGTGGGAGGAAACCAGAGCACCCGGAGGAAACATACGCATACAAGGGGAGAATGTGCAAACTCCACACAATATCCATGCCCCTCATGATTTTATAAACCTCTAAAAAGTCACCCCTCAGCCTCCAACGCTCCAGGGAAAACAGCCCCAGCCTGTTCAGCCTCTCCCTGTAGCTCAAATCCTCCAACCCTGGCAACATCCTTGTAAATCTTTTCTGAACTCTTTCAGGTTTCACAACATTCTGCCTAGTCATATCATGCAGCCATGATTTTGACAGTAAAATAGTCCCTGAGGAAGGAGCAGGATTTTCACAATCTCAAGGAGAGTAAGGGGTGAGTAAAAGGGAGGGAAGGAAAGGGAGGGAGAGTGAACACAAACAGAGGAGAAACAACAAGCCGTCAGAAAGAGGCAAAAAAAAGATAGGAAAGGGGGAAAGAGGAAGGGGAAAAGGGAGAAGTAGTGGATGAAAAGGGAGAGAGGTGGGAGAAAGGGGAGGCATGGGGGGGTGAAGGGAGAGTGGGGGGGGGGGAAGGGAGAATGTAAAAGGGGACAAAGGAGAGAGATACAGAGGGAGAAAGGGGGAAAGGGAGGGGGTGGAGAGAGAGAGGACAAAAGAGAGAGAGAGAGTGGAGAGGGGAATGGAAATGGGGAAGGGAGAGAGAAAGGAAAGAAAAAGGGAGAGAGAGAGAGAGAATGGAAAGGGAGAGAGAGGGGGGAAAGTAGATAGACACAGAGGGAAAGATAGGGAAGGGGGGAGAGAGAGGGAAGGGGGGAGAGAGAGGGAAGGGGGGAGAGAGAGGGAAGGGGGGAGAGAGAGGGAAGGGGGAGAGAGAGGGAAGGGGGGAGAGAGAGGGAAGGGGGGGTAAGGGGGGAGGGGGGGGAAGGGGGAGAGGGGGGGAAGGGGGGAGAGAGGGGGAAGAGGGGAGAGAGGGGAAGAGGGGAGAGAGGGGGGAAGGGGGGAGAGAGGGGAAGGGGGGAGAGAGAGGGAAGGGGGGAGAGGGAGGGGAAGGGGAGAGGGGGGGGAAGGGGGGAGAGGGGGGGGAAGGGGGGAGAGGGGGGGGGAAGGGGGGAGAGGGGGGGGAAGGGGGGAGAGGGGGGGGAAGGGGGGAGGGGGGGGGAAGAGGGGAGAGAGGGCAGGGGGGGAGAGAGAGGGGGTGGGGGGGAAGGAGAATGGATGAGAAAAGGAAGAAAGGGGGACAGAAAGGAAAAAGGGAAGAGAGAAAAAGGAGAGAGAGAGAAACAGAGAGAAAGAGCAGTGAGAGAAAAAAGAGAGAGAGAGAAACGGGGAGAGGCAGAGAGAAATATAACAAAGTCAGAATCAGAGAAAGCAAAGGGGGGGGGGGAAGGAGGGAAGGAAAATGGGAAGAGGAGAGAGAGAGATGGAGACCGGGAGCTGGGCTGGTTTTAATTTGTGTCCTCAGCGAGAGCTTCCCCTTGCAGTAACACAGAGACTGACTCCAGCGATTACTCCACCCCTGGAGGGGAACTCACCAGAGAGACAGCAATGTTCACCCAGCCCCTAAAATTAGGGGGAATGAGTGAAAGAAAGGGAACGAGAGCGAACAGGGAGAGACAAAGGAAGAGCAAAAAGGACGAGAGAGAGGGATGAAGGCTGACCGAGAGGGGGAGACGGAGGGCTGTCACAGGGACTCGGTACCTGGGGCGGGATAGACATGGAGCTGGAGCAGACTCTCCTCAACCGCAGCAACAAACTGGGGCAGAACAAACAAACGCAGAGTCGGGGGCGGGGGAACAAAGCAGTACAGAAGGGGGCAGGGAGAAGGGGAGGGGGGGGAAAAAGGGGGGAGCAGGGGAGGGAGGGGGGGAAGGGGAGGGAGGGGGAGGAAAGAGGGAGAAAGGGAGGGGGAGAAGGGAGGGGGGAAGAGGGGTGGGAGGGGGATGGGGAGGGGTGAAGGGGTTGGAGGGGGTGGAAGGGGGGGAGAAGGGGAGGGGGAAGAGGGATGGCAGGGGGGATGGGGAGGGGTGAAGGGGTTGGAGGGGAAAAGGGAGGGGGGGAAGAAGGGGAGGGGGAGAAGGGGAGGGAGGGGGGGAAGAGGGGGTGGGAGGGGGAGGGGGTGGAGGAGGGGAGAAGGGGTTGGAGGGGTGGAGGAGGGGAGAAGGGGTGGGAGAGGATGGAAGAGAGGGAAAAGGGGAGGGGAAGAAGGGGAAGGAGAGGAGAATGGGAAGAAGGGGGGAAGGGGACGCAGGGGGATGAGGGAGGATGGGGAGGTAGGAGGGTGAAGGGGAGGGGAGAGGGGAAAGAGGAGAGAAGGGGAGGATGTGGGGAAGGGGAGGGGAGAGGGGAAAGAGGAGAGAAGGGGAGGATGTGGGGAAGGGGAGGGAGGGGGAGGAAAGAGGGAGAAAGGGAGGGGGAGAAGGGAGGGGGGAGAAAGGGAGGGTGTCACTAGCGAGAGGAAGACAGGACCTCCTCAGCACGGCCAGCACAAAGACACGGTGATGAGACAGCAGAGCCTGGGGGAGGGGGAAGAGACCCTTTGCATGGGGGTGTGGAGAGCGGAGGCAGCAGACAACAACATATCTCTGCTCCACCCCCACCCCCCCCAGGCCTGGTCTGCAGTGAGACACCACCACAATGGCAGGTTCAAGGGCAGGCCTTGGGGGGAGGAAAACAAGGTGGAATGGTGAGGAAGTGGGGGGGTGTGCCCTTGGTGAGAGTCCGTGAAGGAAGGGGGCGAGGTGTTTCACCGTGCCTGTGTCCCTCTCCCGGGCACAGCTGGTAACGGGCTCAGGGCCAGTCAGGGGAAAGGCTGTGGATGTAGGTTAATGCCACCCCCCACCCTGAGGGAACCCTGCTCCGATCCGGCCAAGTGGAGGCTGCGCAGACAGGCGGAATAATCCACAACAGCACAACACCGCCCGGGGCAGGGGGCGGGGGTGGGGGGGGCTGCAACACAACACCACCCGCCTCCCCACAACACACAGCACAGAGAATCTGGGGTGGGGTGGGGAGGGGTGGTGGGGCACAGGAGAGAGGGAGGAGAGGGGGAAGTGGGGGGGGGGGGAGGGAGGGGAAGGGACGGGGGAGAGTGGACGGGAGGAAGGGACAGAGGGGAAAAGTGGGGGGGGGGGGGGAAGGACAGGTTGGGGAAGGGACAGAGGGAGGGAAGGGACAGAGGGAGAGCAAAGGGAGGGAGATTGAGTGAAGGGGGGGGGGGAAGAGAGAGAGAGAGAGAGAGAGAGAGAGAGAGAGAGAGAGAGAGAGAGAGAGAGAGAAAGGGGGAGACAGGCAGAGAGAGAGGGAGGGAGGGAGGGAAAGGGAGAGGGAGAGGGAGAGAAGATCATGAAATTAGAAGGGAGGAGAAAGGAGAAGGGTAGTGGCTGAGAGAGGGGGAAGTGGGTAAGGGGACTGTGCCTTTAAGAGGATTTCCTTCTGTGCCATTTCTCTCATAGCGAGGTGTTGCCACAGTTGTCCTGGAATGTCTGCTTCAGAATCGGAGGGTGACTAGCTTGGAGCTCCCTGAGCATTGTTTAAAAATCAGACAGAAGAAGCATGAATGGATGGAGTTACACTCACACAGAGCCAGGGTTTTAGTGTTTCTTTAAGTTAGGGTTTGGAGTTAGCTGTTGAAGCTGATAGATAAAGCTCTCTCTCTGCTGCAGCAATAAGCTTGCGTTCTCTCTCTGCGGCTAGTTTCTTTTTGGTGCTGGTTCCTTCTCCTGGACTGGAAAGGAGACCGCATGTAAGGAAAATCTGTTTTGCTGAATTTGCCTTTGCTAAGGGTGTGTTTATGGGATGCCTCTATATTGGAATAGTTGATGACTAAAATAATATTTTAGTTAAATAATATTTTATTTTATTAAATATTTCAATAGAGTTAAAGTTATGCCAATTTTCTTTTTGTTTATATTCTAACTGTGTTGTAAGAATAAAGTGTGTTTTGCTTAAAGCCTGGCGTTGGACCAATCTGGAACACAGCGCCTTTGAATAAGATAAAAGTTAGGGTCTAGGCTACCTGCTTGGTATATTTTGAGAGGGTTTGATCTGGTCCATAACAGAGATGCCCATCATTAGGAATAAAAGGGAGGACCTTTCCAAGAGTCCCTTAGCTGCAGATTATTGGCCAAATCTCCATGGCAGCCATTGCTGGTGTGCAATCCCAGAATCCTGTGGGGCCACTACCACATGGAAGATGGCGAGGAGCATATTTAACAAGGGTGGGGGTGGGGGTGGGGGTGGGAAGGAGGGGGACATGCGGCTGTGTAGGACCAGGCAGATATCAGAGTCTCCACCACCTCCCTCCAAATTCCTGAGGCACAACAAGGAATGGGAAGGCACTGCCTGAAAATCAACAGGAGTTCTCTAAAAGGGGAGTCGGATAAACGTTTTGAAAAAACAAATAAAGCATGAACATAGAGCTGGGGATTAATGGGAGAGCCTTCTCAAAGATTGCCTGAAGGAGATGCTCTTCAATCAGGTGTAGCGCATGGTGACTCCCAGGCCTCTGGCCTACTCTCCTACACCCTGTGGGAGGCCTCGGCCTGTCTGGATGGTGCCTGTCCCCTGGGTAACGGGCGTGGTTTGGTGATGACAACTCTTTCATTGTGTGGTTTGATGCCACTCTGTGTGTCTGAGCCCACGACAAGGAGAAAGTAAACTCCTGCACTGTCTTCAGACTCAGACGTGGAGTTGCCGGTGTTGGACTGGAGTGGACAAAATTTAAAAATCACACAGCACCGGATTATAGTTCAACAGGTTTATTTGGAAGCATTAGCTTTTGGAGCGCTGCTCCTTCATCAGGTACCTGTGGGACAGGATCATAGGAAACAGAATTTATAGCACAAGACCAAAGTGTTATGCAACTGAAATGATATATTGAACAAGCCTACATTGCTGTTATGTCTTTCATCTTTTAGAATGAGCTGCAGGTTCCAGTCAGAAGCTAACCTCACAACTTTAATGGACTGTCTGAGCTGAGATGTCACTTTTTTTAAATAAAACCTTAAGTTATCTTGAGAATGTGATTTGGCTTTTTCAATATATCATTAGTTGCATGACCCTGTGATGTTTTGCTATAAATTCTGTGTCTTGTGTCCCACAGCCATCTGATGAGGGAGCAGCGCTCCAAACGTTAGAGCTTCCAAATAAACCTGTTGGACTATAACCTGGTGTTGTGTGGTTTTTAACTTCAGACTTAGAATCACACAGACTTAAGGAAACGGACCCTTCGGCCCAACTCGTTCATGCTGACTAAGTTTCCCGAACTCAACCAGTCCCACTTATTTGCACCTGGCCCATACCCCTCTATACTTTTCCTATTCACGAACTTATCCAAATGGCTTTTAACCAGCATCCACCACTTCCTCTAACAACTCATCCAGTACACGCACCGCCCCCTGCGTGAAAAAGTTGTCCCGTTGGGCGGCACAGTGGCCCAGTGGTTAACACTGCTGCCTCACAGCACCAGGGGTCCCGGGTTTGATTCCAGCCTCGGGCGACTGTCTGTGTGGAGTTTGCACGTTGTCCCTGTGTCTGTGTGGGTTTCCTCCGGGTGCTCCTGGTTTCCTCCCCCAATCCAAAAGATGTGCGGGTCAGATAAATTGGCCGTGCTAAATTGCCCATAGTGTTAGGAACATTAGTCAGAGGGAAATGGGTCTGGGTGGGTTTCTCTTCAGAGGGTTGGTGTGGACTGGTTGGGCCGAAGGGTCTGCTTCCACACTGGAGGGAATCTAATATTTTAAATCTTTCTCCTCTCACTTTAAACCCCTGCCCTCTAGTCTTGAACTCCCCCACCATGGGTAAAAGACCTTAGCTATTCGTATTATCTGTACCCCTCATGATTTTATAAACCTCGATAAGGTCCTGGCCTATCCAGCCTCTACTTATAATTCAAACCCTCCATTCCTGGCAATATCCCGGTAAATCTTCTCTGAACCCTCACAACTTAATAATATCCTCCCTGTAACTGGGTGACTAGAACTGGACACGGTTCTCCAAAAGAGGCCTCACCAACATCCTGTACAACCTCAATGTAACGTCCCAACTCCTGTACTCAAAAGGACTGAGCACTGAAGTTATCTTCAAGGTGACGCACTTCATTAAACTGTTGACTCAAAACTATTGTACTCGGCAAGGAGAAACTCGTTCTGACTTATCCTTACTTTCGTCAATGATTAAACTTACTTCTTTGAATGTTCGTGTATCTTGCAGGCTGTTGTAACCCCTCCCACACTGTGTTATGTACACCCTGTGATGTGCAGCCAAGTTACTCCAAGGTACAAGGTGCCCTTACTCAGTAGTAATTGGGTGGCAACAGTATCAGGTCAAAGATAACAACAAATTATATTTACACAGCGCCTTTACAATAACAAATCATTACAATAACAAAATGCTTCACAGAAAGCAAAGTACAGCACAAGTCACTCATAAAGATAGTTCCTCAGACACAGTGACTAAAGGTTTGGTCAGAACGGAGCGCGCGAGAGAGAGAGAGAGAGAGAGAGAGAGAGAGTGTGTTTGAAGAAAAGTGAGAGAGGGAGTATGTGAATGAAAAAGAGAGAGTGCGTGTGAGAGAGAGAGAATGAGAGAGAGAGAATGAGAGAGAGAGAGAGCGGGCGAGAAAAAAAAAAGCACCGAGAGAAAAAGCGCCGTGAAAGAGAGCGCACGCGCGAGAGAGAAAGCGCCGTGTGAGAGAGAGCGTGTGAGAGAGAGCGCGTGAGAGAGAGCGCATGTGAGAGAGAGAGCGCACGTGAGAGAAGGTCTTAAAGAGGTTGGAGCTTCAAAATCCTAACCCTATCTCAATCCCTGACCCTAACCCTGATCCTGACCCTATCCCGAACTCCAACCCCATCCGTGACCCTATCACTAGACCTATCCCTCCCTAACCCTATCTGAGAGTCGGACCCTCTCCCTCCTTAACCCTATCCCTGACTCCATCCCAACACCTCAATTCCACAAACCACACCTCCCTTCCCCACCAAAGTTGGTGACGTTCCCAGAGGACGTTATCCCATGGTCAGCCTGAACTGAGCCAGTGTGTGGATGGACCCAGCTGATTCTGGCATGCTATTCAACAATAGCGGGCATCACAAGCTTGCAGCTTGAGCAGCACTTCAGCTGCCAGTCTGCTCGTACTCCACTCCCTGGCTCAGGGCCTTATCTCGGGCCATGTTGCACAGTGCGGTCAAATCAGATCTAGTTCTGGTCCTCTCCCCACCCTCCTTCTGAAAGAGTCTGGCTCTGGCCTCACTACCCCCATTGCTGTTGCCCTGCAGAGTGGTGGGTAAATACAGCACAGCCTGTTTGTGGAAGGGAGCGGGAGATGTACACACTGGCAGGAGGGAAATGGAGAGGGAAGGACGATTTCAGTTACAATGAGAGAACTCTCGACCACAGCTGTCTGTGAGATTAAGTCATGCTGTAATACACCACAGATTGAGATCAGTAAACAAAGCACACTTGAAAAGGTGGTTGCAACACGAATTCTGAACAATACAACTCCTCAATAAAAGCTTTCCTTCGTTTCTAATCTGCCAGTAATTCACTCAGTGAATGTTAACAAAGTCAACACCACTGACCTCATCAATTTCCACGGAGGTCAGTCCCAGCATCGATCCCGAATAGGTCCCACTCAGGCCATTAGTCCCAGCCTGTGGCTATTGAACACTCTCCCATGTGGGAACATGTGACTATCCATCACCGTGTGTCTGTGTGTATTAGATCTCATGTGTTTATGTCTGTCTGTGTGATCGTCTACGGCTGAGAGAGAGAGAGAGAGAGAGACAGACAGACAGACAGTGAGCTGTGTGTGTATGGGTGGGTGGCGGGGGGGGGGGAAATGTGTGTATATATCTGTGCATTTGTTTATGTGCATGCATGTATATATTTGTGTGCATGTGCACGCACGTGTATACACCTGTATGCATGTGTGTCTGTGTGTGTGTATCTGTGTGTGTATATATTGTGTGCGTATATATTGTGTGCACGTGTCTGTGTGCATGCGTGTGTAATTGTGTGCACGTCTGTGTGCATGTGTATATATTTGTATGCATGCATGTGTGCGTGCATCTGTGTATGTATACATTTGTGTGCGTGTGTATATATCTGTGTCTGTGTGTATATGTACTGTGTGTGTGCGCCTGTGTATATCTGTGTGCATGTGTCTGGGTGTTTATATCTGTGTGTGTGTGTGTGCCTGTGTATACATATGTATGTGTGCACGTGAGTGTGCCTCTGTGTGTGTGTGTGTGTGAGAGAGAGAAATATTGTGTGTGTGTGTGTGTGTGTGTGTGTGGGGGGGTGTCTGTGTGTACATAATCTGTTGTGTGTGTGTGTGTGAGAGATAGAGAGAGAGAGAGAGAGAGAGTGAGGACAGTTGTTTGGTGGGGGCCATAGTGGCCTGAGCACAGACTGAATACAAAATGTGCAACGAGAATTAACACCCCCTCCGCCCTGCCCTGCCCCTCTCCTTCTCAAACTGGCTGTGGTGTAATCCCTATTTGGGAAAGGCATTCAGCGATGACGTATTAAATCATCAAAAGACTCAGGGGTCTGAATCAGACCAAAACGAGGAAGAGACCAATTTCCATTGTGCGATTCCTTTTTTACAGAAATAAAACACTTGAATTGGAAATCTCCACTGCAGGAATGGAAAATAAAGCAAATTAAAATGCTTAAGTCAGTGCTCACTGATAACAGATATTCAAACATGAACAGTCAAGGACGACCCAGGGCTCAAACCCTTCCTTCCTTATCCCAGGGTAATGACTGTTGGCACTGGTCGGCTCCGATATCTCAGGGGGATGGTCGGATTGGTGGATATTCAGCTGCAGAGACCATCATCAAGGCCAAGACTCCTGACTGTATTTGCCAACTAACGGAGAAGTGGATCCTGGGTGGATCAATCCTCAGGCCCAGGGATACAATGGGACAAACCCATTCCTCACCATGTCCAGGATCAGGATGGGATTGGGGAATTTCAGAGTCTGGGGTGGATGGATGCCACTCCATTGAGCTCACTGCTAGCACCCTCAGCCATTGGGTTCAATCCTCGATTTGGGAACAACTCAACAACGACAACTTGTATTTATATAGCACCTTCACGTTAACATTATCTATTGAATGGCGGGGTAGCCTTGAAGGGCTGAATGGACTACTCCTGCTCCTATCTTCCAGGTGATAGCCCGAGAGGCTTCCGAAACAAAACTGGAAATTGAGATCCAAGAGTAGATGATGGGAATAGAGTGGTCAAGGAGGATCCTGAAGGAGAAGACAGAGAGAAAGACACACACAGACAGACGAGAGAGACAGAAAGACAGAGAGAGAAAGAGACAGAGAGAAAGACAGAGAGACACAGAGAGAAAGACAGAGCGATAGAGAGAGAGAGACAGACACAGACAGGTGGAGAGAGAAAAAAAGACAAAGACAAAGACAGAGAGAGAAAGAGAAGGAGAGAGGGAAAGAGAGAGGGAAAGAGAGAGAGGGAAAGAAAGAGAGAGAGGGAAAGAGAGAGAGGGAAAAAGAGAGAGAAAAAGAGGAGAAAAAGAGAGAGAAAAAGAGAAAGGAGGAGGGAGAGAGAAAGGGGGAGAGAGAGAGGGAAAGAGAGAGAGAGAAAGGGAGGGAGAGAGAAAGAAAGAGGGAGAGAGAGAAAGAGAAAGAGAGAGAGAGAAAGGGTGAGAGAGCGAGAGAAAGAGAGACAGACAGACTGAGACAGCGAGAGTCAGGGAGGGAATTCCTGAGGTTAGGAGCCAGCCAGTGGAGGGAATGAATGCCAGTGATGAGAGATGGAAATCTAGGTGTGGGTGAGGACATGGCTGGAGTTGGAACAGCCTTGTCTCGTTTTAGTGAGACACCTCTACTTTTAGATTCCATTCCTGTTGAAATAAAGACCAACGTTCCCTTTGCCTTTTCGATGGCCTGAACTTGCAATATTGGCTTTTTGTGATTCAAGACTCCCAGATCCCACTGGTCTGTGGCTTTCTGCAGTCTTTCTCCATTTAAATAACATTCAGCCCCTCTCTATCATTTCCCTGCTTCGTATTCGCCCTGTCCTTTGGTTTGACTGTATCGCCCTCAGCCCCTGCCCTGTCACTTTGTGTCATCTGCAAGCTTGGCTTTAATACATTCACTTGCTTCATCCGAATCAACGGAATATATTGTCAATAATGGTGGTCTCAGCATTGATCCTTGTGGGCTTCCAACAGTTATAGGTTGCCATCCTGAAAATGCCTCCCTTACCTAACTCTCTGTTTCCTATAAGCTGGGTAAAAACAATGACTGCAAATGCTGGAAACCAGATTCTGGAGTAGTGTGGTGCTGGAAAAGCACAGCAGGTCAGGCAGCATCCGAGGAGCAGGAAAATTGACATTTCGGGCAAAAGCCCTTCATCAGGAATAGAGGCAGAGTGCCTGAAGGGTGGAGAGATAAATGAGAGGGGGGTGGGGGTAGGGAGAAAGTAGCATAGAGTACAATAGGTGAGTGGGGGAGGGGATGAAGGTGATAGGTCAGGGAGGAGGGTGGAGTGGATAGGTGGAAAGGAAGATAGGCAGGTAGGACAGGTCATGGGGACGGTGCTGAGCTGGAAGTTTAGAACTAGGGTGAGGTGGGGGAAGGGGAAATGAGGAAGCTGTTGAAGTCCACATTGATGCCCTGGGGTTGAAGTGTTCCGAGGCGGAAGATGAGGCGTTCTTCCTCCAGGCGTCTGGTGGTGAGGGAGCGACGGTGAAGGAGGGCCCAGGACCTCCATGTCCTTGGCTGAGTGGGAGGGGGAGTTGAAATGTTGGGCCAGGGGGCGGTGTGGTTGTTTGGTGCGGGTGTCCCAGAGATATTCCCTAAAGCGCTCTGCTAGGAGGCGCCCAGTCTCCCCAATGTAGAGGAGACCGCTCGTCAATCTTTTCTCCATCTTAATACATGACCTCTTTTAACGTGTGGTACTTTATGGAACGCCTTCTGAAAACCCAAATATATTACATCCGCTGCCTCCCCTCTCTCTATCCTGCTTGCCACTCTCACACACCCATCAAGACGTTTTAATTAACTTTCCCAGGCGTGGTCTCTCCTTCATAAAAGCCATCACTTCATCTGTTTTGGAATTCTCGGTGGTTACATCCTTTACCACTCACGTTTATATAAGACAAAACAAATGTTTTATGAGTGACCTCGAGGGGCCAAAGGGCCTCGTTCTGCTCCCATGTTTGTATGGCAACATTACCCCATCCCCCTCCACCCATCAGCACGGAGAGCAGTTGCCCTTGGTCTGCCTGATCTGGAAAAGGTCAGACAAGGTTGTAGAGAGGCTCTTTTTAAGAAAACACACAGTTTTCTGTTTGTGCTCTCCCTGTGTCTTGGTCACTCTCGCCCCTTCCCCCCCCCCCCCAACCGTCCATAGCAACTGGGCCTTGGGAACAATACGGAGCAGAGAGGGACTGGGCCCCACGTTCAAAGCTGCCAACACCAAGGTCCCCGGGAGCGTCCTGCAGCCATCTGTGTGTGGACCTCACCCCCACACCTCTCCCACACCCCATCCCCCCTATCCCAGCTCGAGGAGCTTGGCTGCTGTGTGTAAGAGAACAAAAAAAAAACAGATAGACGCAAAACAGGTCTTCGACTGACCCCTGTGACAGCCTGACTGAAAAGCACGCTTGCATTCCTGTAGCGCCCTTCAGAACCTCAGCAGGTTCTGAAGGCGGCTCCACAGCTGAGGAATCAGTCTCACAGCCACTGTTGTCCGGTTGGAAGAGAACAGCAGTTTACACTCGCTCCTGGGCTGTGCACACAACACCATGCCTGACCCCCTCAATCAGATTCCAGTCTGTAACTCACTCCCGGGGAGCTGTTATTCTATATATAACAATCCCATCCCCCGAACCCCTCAATCAGATTCCAGTCTGTAACTCACTCCCGGGGAGCAGTTATTCTATATATAACAATCCCATCCCCCGAACCCCTCAATCAGATTCCAGTCTGTAACTCACTCCCGGGGAGCTGTTATTCTATATATAACAATCCCATCCCCCGAACCCCTCAATCAATCAGTTTCCAGACTAACTCACTCCGAGGGCTCTGATATTCTATATTTAACACACCTAAAACCCCTCAATTAGATTCCAGTCTGTAACTCCCAGGTATCTGTTATTCTATATATAAAGCCCCCAAAACCCTCAATCAGATTCCAGTCTGTGACTCTCTCCCTGGTATCGTTTATTCTATATATAAACCACAATCAGATTCCAGTCTGTAACTCACTCCTGGGGAGCTGTTATTCTATGTATACAAACCCCATTCCACCTGACCCCCTTGATCAGATTCCAGACTAGCTCACTCCCAGGTATCTGTTATTCTATATATAAACACCCCAAACCCCTTAATCAGATTCCAGTCTGTAACTCACTCCTGGAGTGCTGATATTCTATATATAAAATACCCTCCCTGAACCCATTGAATGGATTCCAGTCAGTAACTCACCCTGGGTATCTGTTATTCTGTATACAAACCCCCTAAAACCTCGATTAGATTCCAGTCTTTAACTCACTCCAAGGGCTCTGTTATTCAA